>NC_072447.2:147564621-147867651 GCF_028878055.3 Symphalangus syndactylus | reverse complement strand
CTCAAAGCCCTGATGTTCTATAATCAGCAGGTGGCAAAGCTAGCAAGGCCTCTGTCTTTCCTTTCAGGGCGGTGAGTTCCCCCAGGTGGGTTCAGAGATGTCATCCTGGAGTCAGGAATTAGAGTTAAAGAAGACCCTAGAAATCTACCCGGTGTTCTATTGTGCTGCATCTGAGCTGACACTCAAACCACAACTCAAACCACAAGAAGCCATTCTTCCCACACTTCCCTCCCTTTTCCAAAGGCAGGTGAGCCTCACCCTGTAGCCACCCCTACTACAGGCCATGGAGAGTACTGCACCACTACCACTGATGCTCCCTTAAGTCTCAAGGGTTCTTAAGTCAGCTCATGGTGAATGCTGCCTGGAGTGGGACTCACACTTCAGGGCAGTGGGCACCTGTCTGGTCACGGGCACGTCCAGAAATGCTATCCAGAAGTCAAGTCCTGGAATTGGGGACCCCAATAGCCTGCCTGTTACTCTATTCCCCTCTTACCATGCTGGTACCTGAAGCCAGTATGTCTGAGAGGTTCACCCAAGGTCCTTGATGTAGTACCTGGGGATATTGCTGCCGTCTATTTAGGAATCAGGGGCTATTCAGTTGGCCAGTGATGAATGCTGCCAGGGCTTGGTCATTTCTTTCAAGGCGGCAGGTTTCTTTCTGGCCCAGGGTGTGCCTAGAAATGTTATCCAGGAGCTAGTGCCTGGAACAGGGGCTTCACAACCCTGACCAGTGCCCTGGCCCGCTGTAGTTGAGCTGGTATTCAGGATGCAAGAAAAAAAACGCTCCTCACTGTTCCATCTCCTCAAGTGGAAGGAGGGGGTCTTTTATGGAGCCGCTAGCTGGGCAGTCTGGGGCTAGGGCAGGGGTGACACCAGCACTCACTTGGATGCCCCAGCTGGTATCTCAGTAGGTCATTTGCACCCCTCCACATACCCGCCACAATCCACTGCCTCTGGGCCCAATTCTATGCTAGAACTCACCTACGAGTTACAGATCTTATGGCCTAGACTGCCTTTAAGGTTGTCTGAGAAACCTGGAACAGTTTTTCAGCCCTTGGTGGCAAGGTTTGCAGAAACTCGAGTTCTGATTACTGGGATGGGTAATTTCCCTCTGGCTAGAGGTGGTTTAAATGCTCCCTTCCCAGATGGGAGTCAGCTAAGTTTGGTCTGGTTTTCCTTTCTCCTGTAAGAGACAGCACTGAGTTCAGTGACCCACAACTGCTCTGCTCTTGCTCTTCCAGCTTCCAGAGATGCTCTTGACACCACACTGCCACTTGCCTAGGGTAGGGAAGGGGTGGGGTCAGCGATTTAAGACTGTTTATTCTAACTCTTCAGTGCCTCTTTCAGTGATACAACCAGGTACTATGGGAGTTCCCCTGATTTTGGGTTCTTATGGAGGTGTTTTCTACTGTGTGGATAGTTGTTAAATTTGTGTCCTTGCAAGGGGGCTGATCTGTGCAGCCTTCTATTCTGCTTGTCTTGCTCCGCCTCTCTCAGCTTAGTTTTGTTTTTTTGTTTGTTTTTGTTTTGTTTTTGTTTTTCCTCTGCAATGCCTAAGGCTAAAGAATGTGATCCCGTATTACTATCCTAAATATGAAAAATTCTCTAATGTCACGTCCTGGATGGAAATATTGGTTTGCAGTGAGAAATACCTTCAACTGTACATATCAAAGAGTAAGAAAAAAAGCATTGGGATTTTTTGTTTTTACCTTGTGGTCCAACAACTTGAAAGAATATTCTTTTATTCCAAAGACGGTATGTGGGGGATTTTGTTCTGGAAATCAGTGCTAGGTATTTAGGTATTTGGTTGGAGAAAAGAAAACTGGTTTTTGTCTATTGATATTTAGTATATTTTATTTTTTTCGTGTTATCAATGACAATGTTATGACTTAGCAAACAACAGTTACAAATAACTAAAATTGTAATTGCTCCTGCATTTTTATTTAACTCCCTCATGTGTCCTGAGAAGACCTTCTTGTTTTACCTAATTATCTCTCCAACATCCCCTGAACTCTCAACAGGTAGGCACTATGTGAAGGTCAAGTCAAAGACAGAAACTAAAACCCCATCCATCCACAGGTGACTCCATGCTGAATCCCTGTGGTGTCTTTTCCTGCTAACCGATGTGTATCCACCAAGCAGTTTTCTTTTTCACTATAAATATTATACTGTTTGACATTTTAAGAAACATGGTAATCAAAATCTATAGCCTTAATTAAATGATGAATTTCAGGAAATTATCATGCAAAATGGAAGTGTTATAAAGCCGATAATAGACACACTCTCCTAAAAATGATCTCACCACATCACACCTAACCCTTCTCACCACCTTGCAGTTCACATTCCATGGAAAAAAGCTCCTCATACTTAAGAGTGTTTTACTTTCCTTTTCCCAAGTCATGGCGATTTTGAATATTCACACTTTGCGGATATCAACACATTTCTAAAGCATACTTATCTTGATTAAAGACTGTTGAGGTCATTAAAACAGTAACATAAATATTTAAGATGCATTGAAATTTTGTTTTAGAATTGGCTTTTCAATCATTTCATTACAAGCAATGCTTTCCTGCTGTTTACTTACTCTTACATCTACTAGCTTCTTTTGTATTGTGCTTTGTGTTTTACAGAACATTTACTCTTTATAAAGCATATATTTCTAACCTAGGAAAATATCAAATGGAAAGGGGATGGGAATACCTTTGATATGTACATTCAGCAGCACTATGTGCTGCCGGGTACAGTTGCGTGAACATATACACATCTCCACTTCCCGTGAGATAAAATTTTAAGAAGAAAATTTTCTTTAGGAATCAGTCCTCCCCCAGGCCTTACTTACAATGTCTGGCTTACTGTCAACCTGTGGGTCTGTCCACCAACCCTACAGGACCTCATATCCCTCCCTTCTCAAATGCCTACCTCTTCCCTTCCCTTCCCCCCAACCATCAGAAAACAGGCAGAGTTATACACAGCCATCAGCTTCTCAAACTTGATTTTATTGTAATCATCGCCATTGGTGGGGAGGATTTGTCCAATTTGGTTTCTCCACATTTCACCAGTTCTCCCCAGCCTGTGAAGAAGATCCTTCAGATGCTTATGGGTCTTCTTCCTCCTTGGCAGATGTTTCAGCCGATATTTCTAGGACTTCGTCCTCCTCCTCTTGCGCGGGATTGATGGAGTGCTCCGGGGATTGATCCTTCTCCCGTCGATTTGAATATATTTTCTTAAACTTCCTGTAGCGAACCACTAATAGTGTTGAGTATTCAGATGTTTTCATCTTTTTCAAAGTCGGTTCGGGGGCTGAGCCCCTGTTTGGTGTCTCCTGCATCTGTTAAGAAAACAGGGATAGGCCAGAAAGACATTATTTTGGGTCAATAGGATAGAGACTGGATAGCAGGGGGGGCTTCATAAGAAGAAGGAATGCAGGTTGAGGAAGGGGTTTGATCCGGAGAAGAACAAGGTTGAATCACAGAGTAGGGATCTATGGGGAAGAAGAAGAGGAGCATGGATAAGGTCATCTGTTAGTCCAAACTGCACCATTTTTTAAGTTCTTTGCTATTTTGCGGACCTTGGTCAAAGTGAAACATCCCATGGGGGTTCAGGCTGTGAGAAACATCCTGCCTAACCACCTATCCACAAGACGGACAGAGGCCCAACTAAAGAAACATCCCTATCATATCTTGCTTGGCAAAGTTCTAAGGAACGCCACAATGATATTCCACCAGAAAAAGGGCCAAACCACCTGATCATAAGAACATCTTATCAATATCCTGCTGGGCAGCAAGCCATCCTGCCCAGTGCCCTCCCACCCATACCTATAAGCACCCCAGCCTGTAAGCGGCGGTGGGCTCTGGTATTAAGCACGTCCCCCACTTCCACAATTGTCTGCAATATTCCCGTGTTGCTGTTTGAGCCGCCCCCGCTCTGTGTGTCTTTCACCCTCGCCTTCGCTTCAAAACCTGACAATCTTACCTCATCATTTTCATCGTCGGACTCGCAGGGGCTCTTCCTCTTCTCCCCATTGGTGCTGGGAGGTTTACTATCCATAATGAGGCTTTTGTAGCTTTTGAATCTTCCCAGTGGCCCAGAGCTCTTGCCCTCCCTATGTATACCCTCCTGGTGACAAGGCAAAGCCACATCCTTGAGCTTTGTTTGATCATACAGGCAGTGTCCCAGCCAATGGCAGCCCTAGGATGTCTTAGACATCACAAATCACCACTGCTGACAACTCCCTGGGCTTGCGGGCGAGGGGTGACAGGGGTGTAGAGCAAACCAAATGCTGTTGTTGTTTCAGCATCCCCTGAAGATGCATCCCAAACCGATCTGCCGCCGCTCCTCATTTCTCCATATTTAATGTTCATGGTTCACATGGAAGCAAGAGGATGATTCCTTCAAGCCCTTCCCCACAGTCATTCCTATTAAGTGATTCATTCTTTTGTCCTCCAGCCCTCACCATGACTTAGTATTTTCGATGTCTCACCTCAAATCCCCCAAGCTAGTGTGGCTACATTTGTTTATTGGTGGAGATGTGAATTATCCCATTTTCCTCCTACAGTTCCTTCATATGCACCTTGAAGACCATTTACCTTTGGGCTACTGCCAGGCAAATTTCAACCCATGTTCTTTTACCCAATGTCCATGTAGTTCTTTTAAATTTCCTATTTCCAATCTGAAGTAATGGCCTTCAGTCTGTCAAAACTTTAGTGAATAAACATTCTTTACCGTGTATCTTAGTCTTGTTTCAAATCAGGGGTGTATGTTCATAGTAAATGTAGTATCCCAACATGAATTCTACCAGTATGTGGGGTGGGGGAAGGAGTAAATATTCAAGTTATGGAAGTTGTTCTGAGTATTTACCTGCAGGATACTACAATCTAAGACTAACATGAGGGTACAAGCTTCAAGCCTTGGTGGCATCAAGCCTCCGTGGCTTCCATGTGGTGTTAAGCCTGGAGATGCGCTGAGGGTAAGAGTTGAGGCTTGGGAGGCTCTGCCTAGATTTCAGAAGATGTATGGAAATGCCTGGATATTCAGGCAGAAGTATGCTGCAGGGTTGGATCCGTCATGAATGACCTCTTCTAGGGCAATGTGAAGGGGAAATCTGGGGTTGGAGCCCTGACACAGAATCTCCACTGGGTCACTGCCTAGTGGAGCTGTGAGAAAAGAGCCACTGTCCTCCAGCCTCCAGAGTAGTAGATCCACTGACGGCGTGCTCTGTGAACCTGGAAAAGCCACAGGCATTCAATGCCAGCCTGTGAAAGCAGTCATGGGGCTATACCCTGCAAAGTCACAGGGGTGGAGCTGCCCAAAGCCTTGGGAGCCCACCTTTTCCATCAGTGTGTCCTAGATGTGAGACATGGAGTCAAATGAGATTATTTCAAAGGTTTAAGATTTAATGACTGCCCTTCTGGGTTTTGGACTTGCATGGGGCCTGTAACCCCTTTGTTTTGAGAAATTTCTTCTTTTTGGAATGGGAGCATGTACCCAATGCCTTTATCCCCATCGTATCTTGAAGGTAATTAACTTGGTTTTGATTTTACAGGCTCATAGGTAGAAGAGACTTGCCTTCTCTCAGATGAGACTTTGGACTTGGACTTTAGTGTTAATGCTGGAATGAGTTAAGACTTTGGGGGACTATTGAGATGGGATGATTGTATTTTTCAGTGTCAGAAAGACATGAGATTTGGGAGGGGTCTGGAGCAAAACAAGATGGATTCTGTCTCCCCATCCAAATCTCATGTCAAATTGTAATTTCTAGTGTTGGAGGAGGGGCCTGGTTGGAGGTGAGTGGATCATGGGGGTTGTATCTAATGGTTTAGCATCATCCCCCTAGTGCTGTCACATGGTAGAGTTCTCACAAGATCTGGTTGTTTGAAAAGTGTGTAGCACTTCCCCTTTGCGCTCACTCTTTCTCTCTCTCTCTCTCTCTCTTTCTCTCTCTCTCTCCTGCTCCACCATGGTAAGATGTGCTTGCTTCCCCTTCACCTTCTACCATGATTATAAGTTTCCTAAGGCCTCTCCAGCCATGCTTCCTGTATAGCCTGCTAAATTCTGAGTCAATTCAGCCTCTTTTCTTGATAAATTACCCAGTCTCAGGTATGTCTCTATAGCAAGAGAACAAACTAATACAATAACTTTATCAAAAAGAGAAAAACATGTTTTCTCTGAGAAATCTACCATTAAATAACTGAATGAAAAGCAATGAGCTGAAAGAAAATGTTTGCCAATCTGACTGAAAAGTTTTACCTGGCATATACATATAAAGACTTTTTAGAAATCAATTAAAACATTCAAACAGCAAATATGTGAACAGACATGAACAAAGAAGATATGTGGATGGCAAATGAACATATAAAAAGATGTCATTAAGAAAATGCAAATGAAATCCTTGAAGTGATACCCCAACACTTCTGTTAAGATGGAAAAAGAACAACAACAACAACAGCAAAATGGTACACCCTCTTGATAACAGTTTGGCAGTTTCTAGAAGTTTACACTCACTCTATAGGCCAGCAATCCTACCTCTATTATATTTACCCTAAGAATTTACCTAAGTGAATTATATTCACAAAATAACTGTTCATGAATGTTTAGTAGTATCTTTATTCAAAATCACCATAAACTGTAAACAACATAAATGCCTTCAATTGGAGAACTGATAACCAGAATGTAGTACATCTATATAATGGAATAATACCCAGCATTAAATAGCTTAAAAACTACTAATACAAACAAGTTGAATGATTGTCTAGAGAAATATGAAGACTGAAAAAAGACAATCTCAAAAGAACATGTACTGTAGGATTCCATTTATATAACATTCTTAAAAAGCGAAAACTATAAGAAGGAGAACACATCCATGACTGCCAGGGGCTCGGGGTTTGCGGAGAGTTTAACAGTAAAGAGTTTCTCAAGACAACATGCGACAGAGTGAGGGGGTGATGGAACTGTTGTGTATCCAGATTGTGTTGTGGTTACATACATCTAAACATGGATTATAATTCATAAAACTGTCCATGCACAAACGTTAATTGTACAGTATGTTAATTATAGATAATCACACAGGTAAGACTCAAGTTGAGGATATCTCGGTATGTGAAAGAATGTGATGCTTCTTAAGGAAAGTCTACACAATATCTCACAGTCTAAGCTCCATGAGGGAAGGGACCATAGCTTAAAGCCATGTACTACTAGTGATGACTGTCATCCCTGGAGCAAAGTTGGTGCTTACTACACATTTGTAGACCGAATGAATAAGTACTGAAGTCTGTTGTGGCCACTTTATTCCTTATTTGCCTATTCTGAGGCTTTTTAGGTAATATTATTTAATCTACCTCAAATATAGGGGCCAGAAACCAAATTGGAACAGATATAAATCACTTTAACATCTCAGGCAACAAAGTTTTCTATACATTTTTCCACTCCTAGCAACAATATAAGTCTCTCTTAAAAGAAAAAATAAGTGAATAGATCAGTGTTTGGTAGATTGAGGCTAAGGAATCTATTAGACAATCCAAGTAGGGGTGTTGAAGTGGCAGCTGAATCTCTAGAAGAGAGATGTGATCTGTAGATTCAGATGTGTGGGTTTGGTGGCAGTGGAGGTCAGCAAATAAATTAGAAGAACTGGTAAAATCTGAAGAGTAACAATGACAAGTGGATCCAGGGCAAATGACTAGGAAACATAAACTTCTAAAATGATAGCAGAGAAAGTAGAATCTCAGAGTTTGAAATAGAATTGACCTCAGAGAGAAACAGAAAACCGGGAGACAATGGTGTCACATAAACAAGAACAAAGTCATATCAAGAACAGGGTAGTCACAGTGTCAATGACTGCAAAAATGTCTGTAGACAGAGAGAATGAGGACAAGAGAAGGTGTGATGTTCACTGATTATCAGAAAAAGTTCCAACTATTAATTTTCTATTTTGTTCCCATTTTATTCAGGGAAAGTAATGTTCTTCAAATTAGAAAGGATAGAACAGACAGTTTAAAAAGGGAATTCTCACCCGAGATCAACAAAAAGGTAGCAGGAGATTATCTATTTACTAATAATGTAAGCCCTTGGGTCCAGCCTAATGAAATCCCCAGTGTGAAAAGACCTTACAGGTATAATTTCAGTCACTGTCAGTAATTTTTAACGTGGCTTGTAAAACTAGAGAGAGATGCTCACAGAATGGGGAGAGATGAAGGTTGCTTAGAATTTCAAGAAAAATAAACAATTGAGGATGTATACAATAACACTGTTTGTCTGGCCTTGAATCCTGACAAGGTGTTTGGTAGCAGGAGAAGTCAGAGATCACTCCAGGTTTTAGGACCAGGTCACTTATTGATGCTGAGAATATTTTTTAAAATACAGAATCTAGACAACAATTTGGAAGGAAAGGTGAAGGGTGTCATTTTGGCATCTCAGACCTGAGCTGAAAAGCTTGGCTATGCAAATGTAAATGCTGGAGACAAGAACAGACACTCAGCTGGAGTTTCATATGGGGGGTCCAGGGATGGATGATATTTTATGTAATGGCATTTTTTAAATTTTTCAAAAGTAGTAAAAGGAGAATATCACTGGGCCAGGAACTGAACTTTGCACAGTGCTTAGCATGAGTAGTGGGAGAGAAAATGATGCTCGGGAGAGGCGATGGAGAACCAGGAACATGAAGTGTCAGGGCAAAGGTCAGAGCGGGAAGGAGTCCCGTGAGCATACCATCCTCTCTTACTCACCCACCTCTGACTTTGCTCAAGTTATCTCCTCTGCCCGGGATACCCTTCTCCCACACTGCATCCCAATCACCAGGTTAACGTCTGTTCCTCCACACATCTGCACCTCAGGTGTCATTATTTCCAGACAATCTTCCCTGTACCTCCTCCCTACCATTTCCTCACAAATTAATAATAATAGCCATGCCCCTGCTATTCCTCTATTGTGTTTGTACAAGTGCACACAAGACTATAAATTGGCTTTGAGATAAGGATGTATATCAGGTCTCTCTCCGTGGCTTGGAAATGTCTGTCTTCTCACCTTGTGTCTTCACATCATCTTCCTTCTATGCATTTCTCTCTGGCCAAATTTAATTTTTTTTATTTTTATATATATATTTTTTGAGACAGAGTCTCACTGTGTCACCCAGGCTGGAGTGCAGTGTCACGATCTCGGCTCACTGCAACCTCCGCCTCCCAGGTTCAAGAGATTCTCCTGCCTCAGCCTCCCGAATAGCTGGGGTTATAGGTGCCCACAACCACACCCAGCTAATTTTTGTATTTTTAGTAGACACAGGGTTTCATCATGTTGGCCAGGCTGATCTCGAACTCCTGACCTCAGGTGATCTGCCCACCTCCGCCTCCCAAAGTGCAGGGATTACAGGCGTGAGACACTGCACCCGGCCCCAAATTTCCATTTTCTATAAGGACACCCATCACATTGGATCTCCTTTAACATGATTAACTCTGTAAAGCAAAGGTTTCCAACCTCCAGGCCGTGGACCAGACCGGTTCGTGGCCTGTTAGATACTAGGCCGCGCAGCATGAGGTGAGTGTTTGGTGAACGAGCATTACCAGTGGCATTAGATTCTCACAGGAGCATGAAATCTATTGTGAACTGCACATGCGAGGAATCTAGACTGTGTTCTCTTTATGAGACTCCAACTAATGCTTGATGATCTGAGGTGGAACGGTTTTATCCTGAAACCATTTTCCCACCTGTCCGTGAAAATGTTGTCTCACGAAAACAGTCCCTGGTGTCAAAAAGGTTGGGAATCACTGCTGTAAAGAATGTATGTCTAAATAAAGACATATTTTGAGGTACCGGGAGTTAAAACTTCAACATAAGAATTTTAGTAGACACAATTCAACCCATAACACTGTCTAAACCAGGGCTTTCCATCCAATCTTTTGCCTTCCCTGGACCACATTGGAAGAAGAATTGTCTTGGGCCACACATAAAATACACTAACACTAATGACAGCTGATGAGCTTTAAAAAAATAATCAAAGGAAAATCTCATAATGTTTTAAGAAAGTTTACGAATTTGCGTTGGGCCACATTCAAAGCTGTCCTGGGCCACATGTGGCCCATGGGCTACGGGTTGGACAAGCTTGGTCTAAACTTATCTTTGTTGCCTGTAAACATAGCAACAACACATGAGTGATGATGGTCTACACCCAGGCCTGAAATCGTCTGCATTTTATGCGAAATAAAGATAGAGGACACTGGCATAGCCTCATCCATACACAATGAGCAAACACAAAACTAAAGGAGTCTTGGCACTGCAGCCTCTTCTATAAATGCGTGCATGCAATAGACTCATTCCTGACTTCATCCATTACTCAATTCACAGAGTTAGTCATTTACCAGTAGGGGAGAACCAGAAGAAATTCAGGGCAAGTGAAGACCTCAACTACTGCCTAATAGATCAGCTCACAGGAAGCCACAGCCAGGCATAAAAAGAGTAGGGTCGGCAGGGCGCTGTGGCTGGTGCCTGTAATCGCAGAACTTTGGGAGGCCGAGGTGGGTGGATCACGAGCTCAGGAGTTTGAGACCAGCCTGAACAACATGGTGAAACCCCGTCTCTAGTAAAAATATAAAAATTAGCCGGGCGTGGTTGTGCACACCTGTAATCCCAGCTACTCAGGAGGCTGAGGCAGGAGAATCACTTGAACCCAGGAGATGGAACTTGCAGTGAGCCGAGATCGCACCACTGCACTCCAGCCTGGGCAACAGAGTGAGAGTCCATCTCAAAAAAAAAAAAAAAAAGAAAAAAAAGAAAGAGTAGAGTCAGGCTGATCTTGCACAAGTCACTTCATGTCTTTAGCCCCAGTTTCTCATGAGTAAAACGGAGATGAGACTAACTATACTACCACACTGAGCTGTTCTGAGGATTGAATCATATGTGAAACAAAACTTTGCATCATGGTGCCTGAAATATAGTAAGCAGTCAATAAATGTTAAAAGTATGTAATCCATGGCCAGGTATGAGGTAAACTTTCATCCTACAAGGTTCACTAAATTTACAAATGATAACCAGATGGTCACCATTTACTTTATTTAGCATTCTCTGAAGACCAACATGTTAGTCCACTTCCATTACAGATTGCTAATGTGTTAAAATAGTTTCCCACTGATGATTCCAAGTTTCATAGGAGGCTTTCTTTGAGATTGGAAATACAGAAGAGGTTATTCTAAACATATATAAATGGTACAGACAAGGGTAATTGTTTCCATAGAAACAAGGGCCATGTGAAAATGCTCAGCAAACTTCCACCCTATCACAGTAGCCTCGCCTCCTCCCACTTTTCTTCTCAGCCCGTTTTTTGCTTCATGGTTTTCAGAGATTGAAAAACCGAACAACGTATTTTGAATATGTACCACAAAAAACATATTTTAAAAGACAGGTACTGCCAGCCTAAGGTTTTAAATTGCTATCAATCATTTCTTCAGATTAATGGAGGTGTCAGAGTGTGAAATGTATGTGTGTGGTGGGAGGCAACATTAATGGGTTGTAATTCCAAATATCTGTTAAAAGAATCCTTGGTTTCATTGAGGATAAGAAATAATAATCCCAGCACTTTGGGAAGCCGAGGCGGGCGGATCACGAGGTCAGGAGATCGAGACCATCCTGGCCAACATGGTGAAACCCCATCTGTACTAAAAATACAAAAATTAGCTGGGCATGGTGGCACGCACCTGTATCCCCAGCTACTCAGGATGCTGAGGCAGGAGAATTGCTTGAACCCGGGAGGCAGAGGTTGCAGTGGGCTGAGATGGTGCCATTGCACTCCAGCCTGGTGACAGCGTTAGACTCCGTCTAAAAAAAAAAAAAAAAAAAAAAAAAAAGTAAAGAAACTCTCTTTTTAAGGTTAGAAAATCTGGTAAGATAAACTGTAGAGTATTTTATTAAACTATAGAGTTACATTGATTAGAGGAAGTACACTATCAAAACATTTACCTTGAGCCTTCCAGTACTAGGAATGTCTTTGCGAAAACAAACTTCCCTGTAGTCTGCTGCCACAACACAGAGGTGCCCAGCAAATGGTGGATAAACTGAATAAAACTGAATTTGGTGAATCTCTTTACCAAAACTGAAACCTCAGAATCTTCGATCTCTTCCTCTCTCTAAAAAATGTAATGAGAGTCAGCCAATTCTGCCATTAAACTATCTTTGGAATCTTGCCAATCATTTTTGTTTTCATTGCTGCAGCCAATGTTTCAGACTCCTACAACTCACATTTGTCCTTGCAATCATTTGGTACTGCAGATCAAATGAAATCTGAACTTTCTGGCATGGCATTCCAAGGCTCTCTACATTGGAGCTCCAAGCTGTGTACCACCAGCCCCCTATGCCCTCGGGGGGTGAAACTCCTGGAGCACAAGTTTATCCATAAGACAAAATGGCACATGTACCCCTGAACTTAATATAAAAGTGAAATAAATAAAACAGATTTAACTACCCTGAAATCTACCCCTTAAAGTTTACACTTCATTGGTTTTGAGTTTGTTTACAGGGTGGTGTAATCATTACCACGATCTCGTTTCAGGACATTTAGTCACCCCTAAAAGAAACCCTGTACCATTAGCAGTCACTCTCTATCCCCTCTCCCCCAGAACCTAGCAACCACTATTCTACTTTGTATCTCTATGTGTTTGTTTATAATGGACACTTTTATATAAAATAAATGATGCTATATATACATGCACTTTTTGTGTCTGTCTTCTTTCAGTTACTATAATATTTTCAAATTTTGTTGATGTATCATGTGTCAATATTTCATTCCTTCTAATCACCGAATACTATTTCCTTGTATGTATATGCCATATTTTGTTTTTTCACTCTTATGTTCATGGTCATGTAAATTATTCCCACTTTTTTGCTATTATGAGTAGTGCTCCCATATATACCCATGTACAAGTTTTTGTTTGCTCATATATTTTTTCTTCTTTGGGGTATATATCTAGGTAGAATTGCTGGTCATATGGTAACTCCATGTTGAACATTTTTAAGAACTATGAGACTTTGTTTATAAGTGGCTATAATATTTTACATTCCTACCGGCAACATTTCCTTCATGTCTTCTCAAAGAATTACTACTGTCTGGTATTTGTTTGTTGGTTTGTTTGAATTTTTTAGCCATTCTCTCGGGTGTGAAATGATAATTCATTGTGGTTTGCATTCTAACACCTGTTATGGTGAGCATCATTTCATGTACTTATTGCCTATTTGGAGAAATGGCTATTCAAGTGCTTTTCTTATTTTTTTTAAATGAGTTGTTTTCTCTACTGTCAAGTTGCAAAGGCTCTTTATATAATCTAGATAATAGGTCCTTATCAGATAAATTATTTGCAATTTTTTTTTCTTTTTCTATGGGCTGTCTTTTCACTTTTGTATAGTGTCCTTTGAACCACAAAATATCTTAATTTTGATGAAGTCCAATTTATCTACTTATTTCTTTGGTTGCTTATGCTTTATGTGTCATAATAAGTAAGCTTTGGTATAGTAGGTTACTGTCTCCTCCTATTAACACTTTATTCAGTTGGCCTCTGTATTAGTCCATTCTCACACTACCATAAAGAAACAACCTAACCCTGGGTAATTTATAAAGAAAAGAGGTTTAATTGGCTCATAGTTCTGCAGGCTGTACAGGAAGCATGGCAGCATCTGCTTCCAGCAAGGCCTCAGGGAACTTTAACTCAAGGCAGGAGGCAAAGCAGGAGAAGTCATCTTACATGTCAGGAGCAGGACCAAGAGAAAGCAAAAAGAGAGGTGCTGCATACTTTTTAACAACCAGATATCATGAGAACTCACTCACTATCACAAGAACAGCACTAAGGGAATGGTGCTAAACCTTCATGAGAATTCCACCCCCGTGATCCAACCACCTCCCACCAGGTCCCACCTCCAACACTGGGGACTACAATTCAACTTGAGATTTGGGTGGGGACGCAGATCCAAACCATATCGGCCACCTAGGCACAATTTTCTGAGTTTTCTGCTTAAGTCACTGGTTCCCACGCAGTCTCTTTAGCTGGTTCTTCTCTTCCTTGTGTCTAGGTTCCTCTTTGCTTTATGTACATGCACATATTCCCTGAATGAGTATTTCCAGTATTTCCAGTGTTTTCTAATGGTGTTATGTACAATCTGTATACTAATAACATCTAATTTTATATTTCCAGTTTAGACCTCCTTTCTGACCTCCAGAGAACATAATTGCCTACTCAGCATCTCCATTTGTATGTCTAACAATAATACCAAGTTTAACTGATCTCCTAACCAATACCACATTTTTCTTGAAATGGTGATCTCCTCATTTCAATAAATGGACATCTTATTCATCAGGAAATCCTATAGGCATGCTTTCTAAAAATATATTCAAAATAACCATTTTAACTAGTAAGTCAGAAAATGACATACACTGTGGTGCCAAACCTCAGTAGCTCCCCTATTAATCTTGGATTAAAAGCCAGTCACTGTAATAACTTCCAAAGCCCTACATTAACCAGTGTTCTTTTATCTCTCTGATTTCATCCCAAAAGACTCTTCCTGGGTCACAGCCCTGTAGCCACACTGGCCTCCCTGATGTTCCTAGAACTGACCAGCCACTCTTCTATATTATGGCATTTTCACAGGATGTTCCTTAGGCCTGTTCTTCTATGTTAGTTTCTATGATGCCTTTCTCACATCCTTCATATATTCTAGCAGTTTCTTCAGAAAACACCTTCTCATTGAAGACCTTCTTGACCACTTTAGTTTTGCAACCAGTCCCCACACCAGAACTCCAGAACCCCTTTAACCTGGATGTGTATTTTCGCCCTCAACCTTTTTATTTTATCACTTCCCAACAGTGCTTACATCTCTGCCCTCTCCCTGCACTTAGAATGCAAGCTCCATGATGATATTATTATAATTTTTTGCTTAATGATGACAGACTGTTGACACCAATAAATATTTATTGAATGAGTACCAAGTGGCACTGTATAGCTAAATAATTAAAGCAATTGAATATCTGGTTTAAGAAGTGACCTGAGGATCATTATAACAAAACTGAAAACTCAAATGTTGCCAGGACAAATTTCATATTACAAAAAAAAGGAAAGTTAAAAACCTCACCTCTCTAGCATTTACCAAAATAAATTCCATATGGGTTAGAGAGTTGATGTATAAAATGCAAACCATAAAATCTCTCCCACTGATCTGGGGAGAAACCTATATTATCTTTTTTAAGCAAGAAAAACAAATTGCAGACCAGGTGCAGTGGCTCATGCCTGTAATCTCAGCACTTTGGGAGGCCAAGGTGGACAGAGTGCATGAGCCAAGGAATTTAAGACCAGCCTGGAAAACACGGCAAAACCACATCTCTACTACAAATACCAAAAAGTTAGTTAGGCCTGATATGCACCTCTAGTCCCAGATACTCAGAGGCCTAGGTGGGAGGATCACTTGAGCCCAGGAAGTTGAGGCTGCAGTGAGTTATAGTCATGCCACTGCACTCCAGCCTGGATGATGGGAATCAGACCCTATCTCAAAAAAAAAAAAAAAATGCAGAAAACTGCTTTTGTCTAATGAGCTCATATTTGCACAAACAAGGGGAAAAAAGCCTTCCATGTGCATATGGGAGTTAGATGATTGTGTGAGCAAGGACAACAGTGTGGAGGGACAAGTTGGGGGTTTTTGTAATGGTTGAGTCAGGGTATGGGGATGGACTACAAACTTTCCTCTTTATATAGTTGAGCATTGTCTCAAATATTAGAATAAGCAAGTCGTATCTTTCAATAAACTTTTCATACAAATTTTTTAAATTAAAGTGAATTTACCTCCTACCACTTACATGTCCTGTAACATTTAACAATGTCTGCAAGTTTCAAGCTTCCTAAGCTGTAAATAAGGGAAAATTCATGGCATTATGACTGGTAATGACAATCATGATAATGACAATTACTAACATTTCCTGAGTTTTCACTGACATTTCAGGCAGCTCACTAAGAGCTTTTATTTAATTCTACTCATTTAATCTGCATAATGAACTAATGACAGGTAATATTATTACTTTTACCTCAAAAATCCATCAACACGATTAAATGAACAACACACGGAAGTACTCCTGTAAACAGAACAAAACTTAGAAATAGAAGCAATTACATTATTTTAATGTGCTGTCACACATCTAACAAAACAAATTATTTAATTAAAGTTAGTTTAGTTCTTGAGATCTTACATACCTGGCTGTCAGAATATGAACATTATTAACAACCCAATACATTAGCTAGACTTAACCACTACCGTAATATCACCATGTTGTCCAGTATGCTAGCTATTAGTCACATATATCTATCAGCACTTAAAATGTGCTTTGTCCAAATGAAGATGTGCTTCAGGTGTAAAATACACACCACCACTTGCTGGGCATTTGATATGAAAAATTAAAGTGAAATATCTCATTAACATGTTTGTTACATTGATTACATGTTGAAATTATACCATTTTCATGCATCTAACTAAATAAAACATATTACTAATATTTTCACCTCTTTTTTATTTTTAAAATATGGCTTCTAGAAAATTTAAAATTACATATGTCTGTAACATTGTGTTTCTTTTGGCTAGCAATGCTTTACAACTTGTTTCTAGTGAGCTTTCATGTGGTTACTAGGGCATCACTAATTAGTTTACATTCAAGGCCTTGCAAAATATTACCTGAGGGCCCACTTATCAGAATAAGGTTGAAAAAAACTTGGAGTAAAAGGATTGGTTGAAGTGGTGGCATTGAACATAGGCTGTAAACTCAAAAGCAAGGAAACTGAAAAACTTTTCAATTTCATGATCCATAGAGAGCTTTAACAAATGTGATGATCCAGTATTTCTTGGCTATGGTATTGGAATACATCTAACACACATGTAGCATTACCAATATAGAACATTCAATAGCATTCATAGAAAATCTGTGAGTACTACTAGCAAGACATTTCTGAAAGTTTGGCAGAAAAATGAGCAATTTACATTTAGATCTATAGTTTTCTTGTATTCCAGCAGTTATCAACTATAATATACAAATATACAAATATAAAAACACCACTCAGAATAAATTTTTCATTAATATTTCAAGAAACATACTGAGAAAAATTCCAAGGTTTGCAAAAAAGATGTATTGAATAAATAAGTGAGCATTTTCAATACCAGATACTAGATTCTGGTCAACATACTATAGAAGATATTGACTCAAGACTTGCAGAGATCATCGGAACAGAACTGCCATGACTCCAGTGCTCCTGTTACCAGTTACTCTCAAATTAAATGCTAGGTTTGGAGTCAGTATGTTTAAAACAATTATTGGATCAAACAATATTAAAGCTCATCTGCAACCAATAAATTAGTGAGAAAATTCATGAAATTAACACGAAAGGTAAGTAATGAGGGTTACTTGCCAGACAAGTTGTTGTCAAATGACAGTATTAAAAATGCCATCAGGGAGACTTCGGTATTGACACAGATCAAAAGATGAGAACCAAGAGATCTTATGACAAACCGCATATAAGAGCACACACGTGAATTAATATTTATTTTGATCAGTTTTTTACTGATATTTTACTTACAAAAGTATCACTTGTTCATACTAACCGGTGAAATGCTGCAAAGATGTACAAGCAGAAATTGAGTGGAGTTCCCTGGACCGGCCCTCCGAGGCTGCCCCCCTGAAAAACCAGTGAGAACCAAGAGATCTTATGACAAACCGCATATAAGAGCACACATGACAAGTCTTGGGAAACGCAGTTAATTCTTGAATCTCACCAAAATTCTCCTCCCCCAAAAAATCCAAAAACTTTCCCGGAAATAAAAATCCAAACAAATCCTGTGTCAGATTATGATTTGGACATTAAAACATGAAATACAAAAACCTCTCCCTAAAGGGATATCCTGTACCTCCTAAGCGATCAGAGTATGAACTGCATGTGGACCAAGGAAGAAATCGAGCCCTGCCCATCTGTCTTCTGAGCTGCGGGGCAGGGGTCAGGAATGAGGGAGGCTACCCAAGATCAGGTGGGCCTTAAAACTGGTTTTTCAGGGGGGCAGCCTCGGAGGGCCGGTCCAGGGAACTCCACTCAATTTCTGCTTGTACATCTTTGCAGCATTTCACCGGTTAGTATGAACAAGTGATACTTTTGTAAGTAAAATATCAGTAAAAAACTGATCAAAATAAATATTAATTCACGTGTGTGCTCTTATGAAGTCCCTCAATTTCTCTCTCAAAAGCTCCCATCTGTAACAATCTGATAATTCCTGTTCTTTGAATACAATAATGATTTACTGAGAGCTGTGTAGAGCCCTTATAAATAAATCTATAAAACGATAATGAGGAATATAACAAAACCTTGCACCAAAGGATATATCCACATATCTGCATGGCAAGATACTATACTGATACTAGTTTTTATCTCGTTGGTGGTTTTCGGAAACTGCATTGAAAACCCCAAAGCCGTGACACTCTGGGGCACTGCTGTCCAAGAGAAATTTCTACAATGACGGAAATGCTTTACCTGCATATTGCCCATGTGACAGACACTGGCCACTTGTGGCTACTAAACACTTGAGATGGGACTAGATTGTATTTAATTTAAAACAAATCCAAATTTAAATGGTCACATGTGGTCAGTTCAGCTTTAGGCAATTCATTCATGAAATAAAGAGTAATGAGATATTTCTCATACTAGATACTGAAAGGGAATTATAAAACTACCAAATTAAAACTGTATGTTTTTTTTTTTTTTTCTCAAGAATGAACAGAGTTGAAACAGGTACTGTACTAAGGTCAAATGCTGCTGGGAAAATTAGATATTTGTGAAAAAATTAAACTGTTAAATCAGCACTTCAAAATTTACACTCCATAAAGCTTACACAAGTTATGAGTTGGAATTTTAAAATGTAATACAAGATAAATCTATGGCTCTGGAAAACCCTGGAAAGACATATCTGGCATATTTTAAGTGAAAAAACATTAGAAAAATTAAAATGCATAGCATGCTGGCTGTTTTCAAAAAGGAAATAATTTTGAAAGGTTACCTGTATATAGACAGGGGGATCGCTCTGCCTGAGCTGAGTGTGCAGAAGTGCGGGTAAACATGCCCTGCCCTGGAGGGTATAGTTGGAGCGGTGCGGTTGGTGGGGTGGCAGAATTAGGGGATGTGGGTGTGCATATGGACATATTTAAGTGGCTTTGTATCTATCTTATCAGGGCTGCCAACAATGGATGCCTTAAGGGTAAGTGGGGGTGGGGCGGGGGGAGAACGGGTTCCAGAGATCCTCTTTGTCTCTTGAAATATGTTTGCTTTCCTTCCTCCAGTCACTTGAACGTGCATAACTCCTCTAATCAATACATTTTATTTCTAAAACTTCAAGGAAATGCTCATCTTTCATTTGGTCTGCTACCCTTAACTTCAATTTTTCACATATTCAGGAAGAAAATGATATCTTCTAGTGAGAACAATTGCAATAGTGAGGATTTATTGAGCATTTTGTCCAGGCCAGGTACTGAACTGTGGCCACATGAAGATTCTCTCCTCAAATCTTCACAGCAGCCCATGTGGCAGATGTAATAATTGCTCCATCTCCCTTGCCAAGTAGTCACACAGGTCAAGCGTGTTTCCACTCGAAAATACTCTGATAAACTGCAAATTAACCCTGCATGCTAAGAGGTTATGTTACAAAACATGATTCCAACTCTACAGCCCACATCTCCTGGTAGCACGTTGCTTTGCTATCTAATGTCCAAATACTTTGCACTATGTGAGTGAGTGCAGGGAACTTCTCTAATTGCTATGATTTTAGCCCCTTGCAAGCACTATTGGCATTTGCTATAACCAAAATATCTCAGAGCATTGGGGGTTTCATTTAGGGAATTACTCCACCCCACACCCTGCACCACCAAAAAAAAAAAAAAAATGCTCTCTGACTCATGCTATATGGCCATGTGTATGAAGTGTATATGAGGATGTGGTGAGTGCTTTTTATAAAATCTTTTTTTAATTGTTAAATGTGTGGTATTCACTTGATTTATATCCTTAGAAATCCAAAGTTAATAAATTTAAAACTATGAAAACCACTAAAACAGTTTATTCTGGTGAGTATAAATAAATAATCTATATCTACACCTATATATACATGCATACATGTCCTAAAGACAAGCAGTGATTTTAGAATATGTGGTCAAGTCATTCGTGAAAAAGAACAAAAATGCACTGGAATAAAGAAACATATCAAGAATCATTCCACATGTATAAGGAGAAATCACAAATATTTCCTTAAGGCATAGGAAAAGAAAGTTGAATGAATATATATAAATACGCATATTACTGAAAGGGAACATTTGGTATTTGTAATGAGTTTTTGTTCCCCAAATTCAATGTATGTTTTATGGTAATTGCATTTAAAAAATCCTTGCTAAGTTTTTTTATTACATGAATTTAACAAAGTGATGTTAAATTCATCCAGGAGTACACCCAGGTACATACTATAATAAAATATGAAAAAGTGAGACTAATGAAGGATACCAGGCACTAATTGGTATTTTATGGTCAGAATAATTAGCCCAGTGTGGTCTGGGCTCACACACTGACAGTCAGGTCCACCGAACCGTGTTAATGAAGGAAATGCTGGGGAGGTGTCACAGCCCAGTGTCACTTTACACACCATGCAACCAGATGATACCGTAGAATAACTTAAACAATTTCATTTAGAACTTTATGAAACCACTAACACTTCGACACGTAGTTCTACAAAGCAGCTTTAAGTTAGGGAAGAATGTTTCTCTTCAGTGTTCAAAGTACAAAAGCATTTAAGCAAGAGTTGCAGCCAAGGCCGGGCTCGGTGGCTCACGCCTCTAATCCCAGCACTTTGGGAGACCGAGGAGGGCGGATCATGAGGTCAGGAGATCGCGACCATCCTGGCTAACATGGTGAAACCCCGTCTACTAAAAAAAAATACAAAAAAATTAGCTGGGCCTGGTGGTGGGCGCCTGTAGTCCCAGCTACTCGGGAGGCTGAGGCAGGAGAATGGCGTGAACCCAGGAGGCAGAGCTTGCAGTGAGCAGAGATCGAGCCACTGCACTCCAGCCTGGGCGAATGAGCAAGACTCTGTCTCAAAAAAACAAAAAAAAAAGAGTTGCAGCCAAGCCCTATGAAATGGAGATCTGTGTGCAGGTATCTCTGCCCCCCTGAAGGATGGCACAGCCCTAGGTGATTGATTACGCAAGGGCTTCCTCATCTCATCTTCCCAGCAAGCCTTTGATGCTGATGTAATTATTACTACTAATTCACTGAGATGCAGAACAGATCGAATGAGGAAACCAGGAAACCGTAAAGTCAGCACACAAAGTTAAGGATAGTTGTCACGTTAACTCCATGTCTCGAAAAATGCATTTGCTGATGATAACTAGACTTCCTATTTGGAATCTCCAGAACTATCAGGATGGGGACTGTGAGTCAACCTGCTAACTAGCTGGGTTTAACCCTTGTGGTTATATTGCCAAGCAGTCTACCAAAACTGTCCTAAGAGTGTGGCTTCCATGTGGCTGCCAGCACAAACCTGGGCAGCAAAATCATATGTAACTGGTTACCTGAAGGTCCAGGTGACATCACAGAGCTAATGAGGTCACTGTCTAGGGAGGAAAGGTCCCCAAAGCAAGAGACCTCCTTGTTCTAGATGGAAACGTCTAGCACTTAAAGAATATGATGTGCTTTTAAAGTTATACTGCATCAAATATACAGACGGCATTATCCGTTTTAGACCCTGAGGATACCACAGTAAATAAATAGAAAACGTTTTAATATAATGTTTACTAAAATATATAACATGTCTGACAAGAAGTAAATGTTGTATGTTTGTTCAGTGCAATAAATATATAAGCTGTATAAAAAAATTAGTACTTGTAGACCAGCAAAAATCTATCAGAAAATAAAATGGAAAAAAAAAACAAAGCAATTTGTGACCGTGATAAAATCAAAATGCCTAGAATGAACTATTCAGTGACATTTGTTAATGAATTATATATAAGTAAAAAATTAAAATTTACTCTAGAATCTAAGAGAAGACTTGAGTAAATGGGTATTTATTCCAGGAATTTTCCTAAAAGGAAAACCTAAAACTAGAAAGACTTTTTAAAAATTTGTTTTTGAGTTGCAAAATAATGTTTCTGTAGTCCCAGTGGAATTCTTTTGAGGGGAGTTTGACAAGGAGATTTTAGGCCATCCACAAGACAAGTAAGAATAGCTGGGGGAGGGGCAAGGAAGAAATACACCTTAATGAATCCACTGGAATTACATGGCAATAACAATGAACCCCTTGCAGTCTTTGCCCAGGACTTAACACATGATGGAGCAGGAATAACTAAGGTAATTAACTTGGATATGTGAGGAACAATAATTTATTAGGGCATGTCTTTACCCAGACCCAAGAAGACTTTCAAAATGGATTACAGAATTAGATTTTTAAGACATGAAACCACAATCATCTAGGGACACAAAACATTCTCCATGACTTACTATTCAATTAGACCAGCAAGTTGAAGAGGAATCCACATAAAATAGCCCCATTTCTGTACATTCAATGACGACCAAGCCTTCTTCCAAGACGTTTGAGCCTTCGTTTAGGTTTCAGTATTCTCCTTGAAAAAGATGATTAGGGAAAGCCTTGTGTCAAGTATTAAAACTGTTCACCTCAGTAGAGTAGAAATGAAGGTCAGGTGGGTGAGGAGATTACACATTTTTTTTTATGCATCTTTGCTGCAAGATCTTTTTGTTTATGCATCTTTGATTCTATCCGCTGCAATTCAAATGTACTATTTTTCTAACTAAAGCATTTCAGTAGATACTTTTTGAATGATTGGTAATATGGCAACTCAAGGCATGAACTTCTTTAAGCCTCAGGTTCTAGGTTCTGCACAACAAAGATCCGACCTGCTCTTAGGAGTAACAGCAAAACATGCGTTCTCACTAAACGTATCCCAAGTCCAAGTGCATAAGGCAGATAGAGCCCCCGGTGCTGTTTTGTCATTACTGTGACAGCAGTCCTGTGAAAACACAGTGTCATTATTTCAAGAAATGACACTTCAGAGAGGGCATTGAGCAAAATAGTGCAGCATAGACTTTGAAGCCAGAAGCCAGAATCCAGGACTGAATCCACTCCTTGCCCCCACTCATTTGCTCAGTGATATTAGGCAAGATGGCTGAATTATCTGTAACTCAGTTTCTTCATGTGGAAAATAAGTACAATAATATACCAACACCTCAGAGCACTGTTGTAAAGGCATGGGTTGATGTATGTATGTATGGGATGAGCTACATAAACCACTGAGAACAGTGTTAAGTGTGTGAGTCATGTCATGAAGGGTGTGTTAATATCATACTACCACACGGATTTGCTGGCAGGAGCAAATGAGGTAACATATTTGAAAAATTTTTATAAACTTTAAATCTACACATACTATTGCTGATATTGTCTACTGAAGAAGGTACAGGGTGTGGTTTGTTTTTAATTACTTACTGTATCAAAAAAACAAAAATTAAGTCAAAACGTACTAACAGGTTTCTATTCAACAACTTCTTATAATTCAGACCCATTATTATCTGAATTTTTTCTTTTATTAATATTTATTTTTGAAGGAAGAACAGCACTGGGATGAATAAGAATTATAAACACTTTATTAAAAAACTTTGTACCTCTCTGTTATAACCTTTATGTAGGAAATCCACTTGAATAGCCTGAACAAAGAGAACCTACAATTTTAGTCTGATACTTCTTTAGGCTTTTCAGTCACCGAATGGAGAAGTGATTGGACTAGGTCAAACAGAGCTTTAGTAAAGCTCTGCTACTCTACAAAATAGCTATGTGTGTATCTTTGTATGTGTCAGTGTAGGTGTGTGTCTGGCAGTGTCACTTACTGGATTATTTCTTGCTCTGTCACCTGCACCCTTCGTCTGCTTTTTATACATTTATTTGACTACTAAACATTTTAACTGGAGGACTATTAGCATCTGGTGGGACACAAGTATTTGAGGCACCGCAATTTACAAAAGTCTCAGTCAATGTTTTAGTTTTTGTGTTTTTTAACACAAAACTCAATATTCATCTCAATTAATAAGTCCATAATACAAAGATATTTTTAAAAACTAAATTCTTCCTTTTGATTCCACTTCCTTGAGTTAATCAATGCTAAGGGTTTGATGTATGTCCTTCCACATTTTATTATATAAATATGTCAAATATGTTTTTAAAAACGTTAAGTATATTAAATTTAACAGAGCTTAATTGAGCAATAAAGAAGAAGAAAAACAATCTGGGAATGGGGCTGCCCCCAGAATCGGAACAGATTCAGAGAGACTCTGAGGTCCCACATGTTTGGATAACAGTTATGAACAGAAAAAGGGAAGTGGCATATGGAAAAGAGAAATGAGGTACAGAAACAGCTGGATTGGTTACAGCCCAGGGTTTTGCCTCATTTGAGCAATGTTTGACTAGTTGACCACCTGTGAGTGCCTGCTGTATAGCTGCTGTTATTGGTTGAGGCTCAGCAATTCTTACAGAAGCATTCGCCTAAGTTAGGTATTCAGTTTGTTTACATCATAAGTTAGATTGAGGTTCATATGTAAGAACTCAAGTACGCAAGTTCGTAGGCTTTTTCCGGCCAAATTTAGTTTTATTCAACACTTAAATATACATATATAAATATAGGTTCCCATTGCCTTTTTAAAAAAACATTGCTCTGCAACTTAAAACAAAAATCTGCTTTTTGTAAAATAAAACACAGAGTCAGCAAACCACACAGAACAAAAGTATGACTTAGTACAGTGGTTGATAAATGTTAGAGTGCATCTGAATCACCTGGAGAGCTCACTAAAAGGCCCATCGTCGGGCACCATCTTGAGAGTTCTGATTCAGAAGCCTGGGATGGAGTCTGAAAATGTACATTTCTAACAATTTCTCAGGGAATGCAGATGTTGTTTACCTGATACCACACTTAGAGAATCTCTAGCTTATTGGATTAATGTAAGATACACACCATTTTAACCTTAATGCAGGTGAATAACTAGAACTTTCCAGCTATCATGGAAGACCCTCCAAATGGCCCATTTCAATTAGAGCCCCTCCTTCTTTCCCAAAAAACCAGTATTCTGACTTCTATAATCATCGCTTCCTATTTTTTTATTTTTATCTCACAAGTGTGAATTCCTACACACTTTGGATTAATCATGTCTACTTCTTCTTCAATTTAATATGTCTTTTAAATTCTTAAAAAGTGTTTATTAAAGAATTCTGGCCATTTGACCTGTAGAGTTTCTTACAATCTGTATCTTGCTCATTTCATACTCTTGGTATAGTTTAGCATACTCCCTCGCTCTCTATATTTCCTTCAAATTTATAGCTGTATACAGAGACTGGATCATATTCATATACAGCAGTTTAGCAAGAGTATGGGTGGTTTTGAGTTTCTTCAGCAGGAGGCACATAAAGTCTGGCTTTTGCTGTATTTTTAAATCAGCTTTCTTGAAGTATAATTTACATATAATAAAGTTCACCACGTTTAAATGCAAAACTTAATGAATTTCAATAAAAACAGAAGAGTCAAAAACTGTAACTACATAGATGATACGGAGTATTTCCATCACTACAAAAAGTTCCCTTATGTCTTTTTGCAGTCTAAACCTTCTGTCCATTCATCGTCTCCTGAAAATCACTAATTGCTTTCTATCACTGTGGTTTTGACTTTTCTAGAATTTCAAACAAATGGATTCATACAGGAAAAAACATTTGCGTAAGAGGATAGGAAAATGAGAATACAATGAACCTAAATAGAAGAAAGGAGGGAAATAAGATAATGGTAGAAATCACTAGAAAAAAAAAAAAGGTAAAAGCCTGAAACAATAGAGATGATTAACAAAGATATAACCCGATCTTTTGAAAGTACAAAATAGATACACACAACTCTTACAAGTGTGATTCAAGAAAAAAGTTGTAAGATGTAAATACAATTTGTAATGAAAATGGTAAATTGTCTACAAATATGTGAGGTTAAAAATACTTAGAGAATATTTAGAGCAAGTATCTGTCAAACAGTGGAAAAAATAATGAAATTATTAAAATATTGTAAATAGTAAATTGGCAAAAAAAAGAAGTAAAAATCTTAGGTAGACAAAAACCATAAGTAAACTGAAATTACGATAGCAAATTTATTCCTTCTTCCTTTAACCTAAGATTTCTCTAACATTATCCATTTGACATTTTGGGCTAGATACTTCCTTGTGGGGGTTGGGCTATCCTATACTTTGTAGATGTTGAACAGCATTCCTGGTCACACCTGCTAGCAACCCCACTCACCAGTTGTGACAACCAGACACTGCCAAATGTCCCTTGGGAGGCAAAACTGTCCACCTTCTCTGTTGCGAATCATTGTCTTAAGCCAAAGTCCAAGGCCTATAGAGGTTACACGTAAGTTCCACTAAATGTTAAGAAACAGATCATTTATTTTTATACGAGGTTTTAGAGACAACGGAAAATGAGATAAATTCTGACTCATTTATGGGACTAGGATAACCTTGAATTGTCCAAGGATGGTATAAGATATGATGGAAACCTAAATAAAACATTAGCTTAACCACATCCAACAGAGTATTGAACAGTAATACAACATTATCTAGTACAGTTTATGACAGAAATACAAAGAAGGTTCAAGGACAGGAAATCAGTAACAGATGGAATTCGCTATGCTAATGGACTACAGGAGACCAGAGGATAATCTCAATAGATGCAAAAAAAAATGTAGGATAGTTTGACCCGATATCTAATATTGTTGAATCTATTTTGACACAATCAATGGGAAAAGTTACATATTATACTTCACAATTAGAAGAAACTACTGGCTTCCATTCTAGGAATTTTGGCATGCATTTGGCACCAAAATCAAATAGGATATAAAATCTAATTTTAATGATTTTTTAGACAAATAATACCTGTAGAGTGTAAAATAAAATCTATATTTATGTATATATATTATGGATAGTATTTATGTATATATATTATGGATAGTATATATGTCATTAAATTAGTGGTATTATATAATTTTAATAACATGTTGATGTACAATAAATATATTGGCTTAAAATAACTTTAACATACGCTATGCAAAAACATGGGGGGAAAATGTAAAAAGTTTCTAAGAGAGTGCATAAGATTGTATATTATTATGAAAGTCATAAGCCAAAATACATCAGGAAATGATATTCTAAGGGAGACCACCTCTCAGACAGTCCAAGCACTCAATAAATTTTATGTGGTTAGTTGGTATCTTGTATGCAGTCTTTTGCCTTGCTTCTGTTTTAGCATTCCTTCCATCTACCTCTTGTTCCTACATCCTCCAGGGAGGGGAGAGTTAGAGGAGACGGAATTGAAAATTGACTGCAGTGGCTCACGCCTGTAATCCCAACACTTTCAGAGGCTGAGACAGGCGGATCGCTTGAGCATAGGAGTTTAAGACCAATCTGGCCAACATGGCGAAACCTCATCTCTATAAAAAGTACAAAAATTAGCCAGGCATGATGGCTCACTCCTGTAGTCCCAGCTACTCAGGAGGCTGAGGCTGGAGGATCACTTGAGCCTGGGAAGCAGAGGTTGCAGTATGACATGATGGCACCATTTCACTCCAGCCTTGGAGACAGAGCCAGATTCTGTCTCTCTCTCTCCATATATATATATACACACTGATTGTTCATATATATGTAAACTGATTGTTCCTACATCATGAAAGCAGCATTAAACTCTCTAAATTACGGGATTCGGAGAGCTTCTGGATTGGTGAACACATGAAGATACTTGGATGGTGATGTGCCTGGAGAGGGCATGGAAGCTCTCTGACTTTGTGCACATTCCTTGTCCTATCCATGTTTTCCATGAGGTTGCTCCTGAATTGCATCCTCTATAATAAATCAGTAAATGTAAGCAAATGTTTTCTTGAGTTTCTTGAGTCATTCTAGGAAATTATTAAACCCAAGGAGGAGTTCATGGGAATTCCCAATTGACAGCTGCTCATATAAGTATGGGAGACCCAGATTTTCCACCGGCATCTAAAATGAATAATCTAAACATTTAAGTTTGCTAAAGGAAAGTGACATCCTACGAATTAAGTTTAATTGAGTTTCAACAATCTTGTACTCTTCTCTGTTCCTATTTTTTAGAGCATTTAAGTGAAAATGAATAGATAGATAATAAGTGGATATATAGATTGACAGACAGATAGACTGTCCTGAAAAGTTTGCTATGAGTATTCCTAAAGAGCAGTTCATCCAGAAATTACTTAATTATGATTTTGGAATACATTAAATACCTTTTGGTTAAATGGTTTCCCTTTTCTGATTGTATTGTTCTTCAGCTCATATTTACATGTTTGTCTTGTGTAGCACACAGGGATGGTAGAGAGAAGCAGCCTAGGTGGTCACTCAGTAGCAGAGGGAATCAGCTGATTTTCTAATCCACGAACTTTAACAGTGAAAGCTAGTACTTGTAAACCAAGATGAAGAGCAGTGGGGATTGCACTGCTGGATTTCAAAAAATTAAAAGTTTCAAAATGCTTTTGTTAAGTGGTGGTAATGGCAAAACCATACACCTAAGACACCAAAGCCACAGCAAGCAAGTATTTCTCTGGCATGTAATAAATGCATTATTCTGACAGACAGGGTTTGATGAAGGCTCCAATGCTCTTTAGGAAGACTGGTGTTTTAAACAAAAAAGGAGAACATTCTATCTGTCTTTCTCTCTAAATTTCTTTTCAGTTTAGAAACACGTGGCCATATGGGGAAGGTTCATTTTAAAAGCTGCATGTCTTTTAGTCTAAAGGAAAAGTAAGAGATATACGTAATGGATATATGTCATACATTAACATTCAAATCACTAAGAAAACATCAGCTTCTCTTTGGCATGGATTTGGTGCAAACAAAAAATTTCTGAAGACTCAATAACCTGTGTAAACTTATAATAGATTACATAAAGTAAAAATAATATTCCCTCAACGTCCTATTAACTACCTTACCACAAAATAACTTCTAAAATTAAGACCTTTTCTTTTGTAAGCAACTTCTCAGAAGCACATTAATTCCCATAGGAAGCTGTTAAACAGGAGAGTTCCATGAGGCCTGCTAATAAAAAGTGACTCTTTGGTATTTTAACCACATGTCAGTGTTTAAGGAAGCAGAGCTGCCATGTATCCTTAAAATAATCATGGTCATAGAGCTAACATCCCCTGAGCATTGACCTTGGGCAAGGTCCTCTGTTAAATGCTTTATATGAACCTGTGGCAGGTGCTCAGAAAGTATTTTTTGAATTGTGTGTCATATTTAAGTATTTTTACCACCTGAAGGGACACAAATCTAATCACTTATAATAATACATTAATGTAGATATTGATAACAGAAATTTCCAGATCAATCCACTTATGTTCAGAGACATTTTCATGCCCAAGTTTAAGTGGCTTGTAAACCGATTGTCTATTTTACTTTACATTTTATTTTTACCAGCTTTAGTAACGTATAATTGATGTATAAAGAGCTATACATATTTAATACGTACTGATGAGTTTGTGCATATGCAAATACCCATGAAACCGCCACCAAGATCAAGGTAATAGCTGTATCTAACACCTCCCTTTTGGTGTTTGTTTTTATTTTTGGTAGGTAAGAACACTTAACGTGAGATTTAAACTCTCAACAAAATGTGAAGGGTACAATACCATATTGTTAACTATAGGCACTATGTTTTACAGCAGATCTCTGGAAATTATTCATCTAAAATAACTGAAATGGTATACAAATTGAACAATGTGACATAATAAAAATGTATTTCTGTCTCTGCCCTTGGTCCCCGACACAGAACTCCTAAAACCCATGTAATGTCTACAGTAATAGGGGTGCTAGGAATATCTTTGTCCTGATATTTGATCTTTGACTCTGGTTCCTGACATAGAGCTTCTAATCCCTTGGATTTCCTGATGAAAGAAGCATATTTTGTTCTACTGAGACAATTCTTGGTAGCCTCCTGGATAGAGGCTGTCTTCCAGGTAAATCAAGGCATGATTAGAACTTGGAATTTTCAGCCAATTCCCCATCCTCCAGGGAGGGGAGAGTACAGAAGATTGAGTTTAAAATCCATTATTTCTATGTTGTGAAGCCTGCATAAAAATCCCTAAAATATGAGGTTTGGAGAGTTTCTGGGTTCGTGAATGTAGGTAATGGGAGGGCGGTGTTCCCACATCCAACCCCGCTACCTTGCCCTATTCATCTCTTCCATTAGGCTGTTCCAGAGTTGTATACTTTATGATAAACCAGTAAATGTAAGAAAATGTTTTCCTGAGTTTTGTGAGCTACTCTAGCAAATTCTGGAAACTGAGGAGGGATTAGTGGGAACACCTGATTTATAGCTGTTCAGTGAGAATTATGAGACGATCTAACTTGTCATTGGCATCTGAAATGGGGTTAGTTTTTGGAACTGAGCCCTTAACTGGTGGGGTCTGCACTGACTCTGAATAGTCAGCATCAGAATTGAGTTAAATTCTAGGATACTGAGTCAATGTTTGCTGTGAATTGAAGAATTAGTTGGTGTCAGTAAAATCCCCTATTGGTGGTTTTAGAAGAGTGATGTGAGTGGAGAAAACAGTGTTTTCCCTCTTTTGACAGCGCCTCCCCATTTGCCACCCCCACATCCCCTGGCCACTACTAATATACTCTCTGCTTCCATGAGTTTCACTCTTATAGATACTACATATAAATGGAATCATAAAGTATTTGTCCTTCCATACTTGGCTTATTTCACTTAGCATAATGTCCTCCAGGTTCATCCATGTTGTCACAAATGACAGGATTTAGGCTGAAGAGTATTCCATTGTGTATATATATCACATTATCCATTCATCTGTCAATGGACATTGAGTTGTTTCAGTTATCTATTTAAACCGCACAACAACTCCATTAGGCTGGGATTATTATTTCCATCTTACACAAAGGAATTGAGGCTTGGAGAGATTAAGAAACTTGTTTATTCTCCCAGAAAATAAATGACAGAACTGAGATATAAATGGGATGTCTCTGAGGCTAAGGACCATGCTAACATATTCTAGACTACAGAAAGATTTAGTAATGTAGGCCATTGTCTACATGCACACAAACTTACTTTCCCTAAGTTCCCTTTCAATAGTGCCCATAACACTGGGCATCTCTTCTGCCTTTTCTGAAATTCCTACAATGTCTATCTTGTTACAAAACAAATGGCGATGCATTATCTATAAAACACTTCAATTTAAATGCTTGAGTGTTACCTGGGACAACACATTATGCAAGCTCTACCATCAGACAGGCAAGCTACCACATTGGAAAAAAAGGAATGATACACACAAGGTGTATATTTAGGAGTGCAATGTGGATCAAGGGGGATTAAATATAGAGAAGATAATTTAGAATACTAATCTTTTTTTTTTTTTTTTTTTTTTTTTTTTTTTTTGACGGAGTCTCGCTCTGTCGCCCAGGCTGGAGTGCAGTGGCGCAATCTCAGCTCATTGCAAGCTCCGCCTCCCGGGTTCACGCCATTCTCCTGCCTCAGCCTCTCCGAGTAGCTGGGACTACAGGCGCCCGCCAGCACGCCCAGCTAATTTTTTGTATTTTTATTAGAGATGGGGTTTCACCGTGGTCTCGATCTCCTGACCTCGTGATCCGCCCGCCTCGGCCTCCCAAAGTGCTGGGATTACAAGCGTGAGCCACCGCGCCCGACTAGAATACTAATCTTAAAAGAACTGATGATGGTCTAAGAGAGTGCAGTAAAAAGGGAAAGAATTCATAGAAACATTGTGAAAAGAATAATTTATAATGTAATTGTGGGTAATCATGAGTTATCAAACTTCCCCACGTGGTAAATTGACATATGTATGATGGCTGAAACAAAAAACATCAAATGTTTTCCTTTAAAAAAAGAAATTTGTTTCTGCTACCTTTGAGGCTAAATAAATAAAATCAGGGGTGACTTTGTTATAAAGTTATCCATGCCATTTATCTTAAAGATGGTCTCCATTGGGAGAAAAATAAAAAGATTGAGCCTATCATATTTTTATCTATTGCTTTTTCTGTGCATAAGTCACACACTTGTATATCGAGTGTATACATATTGATTGTACCTTGACCTTAACAACTTATCATTTAGTTGTATACCATCGCCCTCCATGATAGATGTTACAGCTAAGGGTCTAGCCGCAATTTCATTATAGACCCCACTTTGCAGGGTTTCATAAATAAGCAGTCAAAATCTACTGCAGGCTATGTAATGTTTTAGTTTGCATATCTGTATTATCATTTTAGTTCCATATTGCAGTTTCCATCCATCAACTATAGAGTCATTTTTCATTTTCAGAGGCAGTTCTTACAGGAAATCATCTTAATGACCATCAAGTGAAGAGGAAACTTGCAAAGAGTAGGAAAAATATTAAATTTCATTCCACCCCACCAAAATAAATAAATAAACAAATAAGTATATAAATGGAATGACTGAATAATGCACCTTCTACCCTGTGCTATACGGTACACACATGAGGTTTATAGACGCTTATATAGAATTAATTAACAAGCATGTAAATCGAGTGTTTGTTAATGGCCAAGAACAATAAATATATGATTAATGAATAAATGACGAGTAGGTTAAATATTGTGGAGGATAAAAGTTTTCAGAATATGCCCACACTCTCAACCAGCTTGCGATCTAAGACAGAAGACAACACACTCATACACAATACATTCCTATTCAAAACAATCCTGCTTTTCTCCTGTCCTGCTTGAATCAGTCTCTTTCCCTGTATTTACCACATATGCATATTTTAGCAAGTCTTTACTTCTCTACGTTTCTGGATCTTTATCGACACAATGTGAAACAATAATGCATATTTATATTTATATATTGTATATTTATAGAGTTGTTATGAAAATTCAGTGAGTACAATGTGCATAAGAATTCCTGTGTGTACTCTAAAATAAAAAGACATGCATCTATACAAAATAAAGGTGATATATTTGGGGTAGTAATAATAGTAAAAAATAACAGTCTGTCGAACTTATATGGTTAATATAATATTACAATGCTTCTATTGATAATTGTAGTGGGTTAAATAGTGTTCACCCAAAATTCATTACTACCCAGAACCTCAGAATTTAATCCTATTTGGAAATAGGGTCTTTGGAAATGTAATTAATAAAGAATCTTGAGGTAAAAATCTAATTAGTTAAGGATCTTGTGTTAAAATCATCCTGGGTTTAAAGTGGGCCCTACATTTAATGACTGGCATCTTTATAAGAGAGAGGAGATGGAAATTTTGACAGAGACACAAAGAAGAAGGCCATGCAAAGACGGAGGCAGAGATTGGAGTGATTTGACTCCAAGATGAAGAATGTCAAGAATTGCTGGAAACCACCAGAAGCTGGAAGAGGCAAGAAAGGAGTGGTTTCTAGAGACTTCAGAGGGAATGTGGCTCTGCCTACATCTTTATTTCAGACTTCCAGCCTACAGGACTTGAAAAAATAAATTTCTGTTGTTTTAAGTGCCCGGTTGTGATAATTTAATACAGCAACTTTAGGAAATTAATACATGTAGGAGGTCTACTTATTTTTGTAAATATACATTGTTCAGTGGTTAGAAAATATCCTGGAATACCCACCTTAAGGGATCTTGTTGAATTATCTGAGGGCCAGGACTAGGCTCTGACTTCAAATATGGATTTTGTGCTGTAAGCATCACCAACCACCGTGATCCCTTCCCACATATTATACCTGATTGCTGAATTTCATATATTTGGTACAAAGTACTGTATGTCTTTGTTAGAATGGAGGATAACTATGAGACCGGTGTTTGTTAGAATGGAGGATAACTCTAGTGTCACAGGAAAAAAAAAACTGTACTCTGAGTCAGAGACAGAAAAAAACACACTGCTTGTGAAAATGTGAAGAGAGGTAAGTCACTTACATTACTTTGGCCTTGTTTTTATCATCTAGAAATGAGTAATTTTTTTTTTTTCAGGGCTGGATGTTAAAATCAGTATATTTAACACAGCCTTCAAGTTTTTCCTCCCAAGATATGTATCAGTTACAAAGGGAAAGTTTCTCATTTCCCATTTCTGATTTCTCCACTGTAATTTTTTTGTTATTATTATTATTATTATACTTTAAGCTTTAGGGTACATGTGCACAATGTGCAGGTTTGTTACATATGTATACATGTGCCATGTTGGTGTGCTGCACCCATTAACTCGTCATTTAGCGTTAGGTGTATCTCCTAATGCTGTCCCTCCCCCCTCCCCCCACCCCACAACAGTCCCCGGAGTGTGATGTTCCCCTTCCTGTGTCCATGAGTTCTCATTGTTCAATTCCCACCTATGAGTGAGAACATGCAGTGTTTTGTTTTTTGTCCTTGCGATAGTTTGCTGAGAGTGATGGTTTCCAGTTTCATCCATGTCCCTACAAAGGACACGAACTCATCCTTTTTTATGGCTGCATAGTATTCCATGGTGTATATGTGCCACATTTTCTTAATCCAGTCTATCGTTGTTGGACATTTGGGTTGGTTCCAAGTCTTTGCTATTGTGAATAGTGCCGCAATAAACATACGTGTGCATGTGTCTTTATAGCAGCATGATTTATAATCCTCTGGGTATATACCCAGTAATGGGATGGCTGGGTCAAATGGTATTTCTAGTTCTAGATCCCTGAGGAATCGCCACACTGACTACCACAATGGTTGAACTAGTTTACAGTCCCACCAACAGTGTAAAAGTGTTCCTATTTCTCCACATCCTCTCCAGCACCTGTTGTTTCCTGACTTTTTAATGATCACCATTCTAACTGGTGTGAGATGGTATCTCATTGTGGTTTTGATTTGCATTTCTCTGATGGCCAGTGATGATGAGCATTTTTTCATGTTTTTTGGCTGCATAAATGTCTTCTTTTGAGAAGTGTCTGTTCATGTCCTTCGCCCACTTTTTGATGGGGTTGTTTGTTTTTTTCTTGTAAATTTGTTTGAGTTCATTGTAGATTCTGGATATTAGCCCTTTGTCAGATGAGTAGGTTGCGAAAATTTTCTCCCATTTTGTAGGTTGCCTGTTCACTCTGATGGTAGTTTCTTTTGCTGTGCAGAAGCTCTTTAGTTTAATTAGATCCCATTTGTCAATTTTGGCTTTTGTTGCCATTGCTTTTGGTGTTTTAGACATGAAGTCCTTGCCCAAGCCTATGTCCTGAATGGTATTGCCTAGGTTTTCTTCTAGGCTTTTTATGGTTTTAGGTCTAACATGTAAGTCTTTAATCCATCTTGAATTAATTTTTGTATAAGGTGTAAGGGAGGGATCCAGTTTCAGCTTTCTACATATGGCTAGCCAGTTTTCCCAGCACCATTTATTAAATAGGGAATCCTTTCCCCATTTCTTGTTTTTGTCAGGTTTGTCAAAGATCAGATAGTTGTAGATATGTGGCATTATTTCTGAGGGCTCTGTTCTGATCCATTGATCTATGTCTCTATTGTGGTACCAGTACCATGCTGTTTTGGTTACTGTAGCCTTGTAGTATAGTTTGAAGTCAGGTAGTGTGATGCCTCCAGCTTTGTTCTTTTGGCTTAGGATTGACTTGGCGATGCGGGCTCTTTTTTGGTTCCATATGAACTTTAAAGTAGTTTTTTCCAATTCTGTGAAGAAAGTCATTGGTAGCTTGATGGGGATGGCATTGAATCTATAAATTACCTTGGGCAGTATGGCCATTTTCACGATATTGATTCTTCCAACCCATGAGCATGGAATGTTCTTCCATTTGTTTGTTTCATACATTTTCTCTGGAAATCAACAGATAAAACATATGTAAAAGCACACAGTACAATTCCTGGCCTTGCAGCACAGTCATACAACTTCCATTCTATTTGCAGCATGCCTCACATGTCCTTTTCTTCCGTCTTGCTTTACACCCCCCAGTTTTTCATGGTGCAGATACTGAACTTATCATCTTAAGAGGGTGCAGTATTCATTGACTCAGTGACAATTACAGAAAACTAAATTTTTCCAAAAAGCAATAAAACAAATACAATGTCTGGGGGAACGTTGTCATTGTTTGTAAAATTTCATTTTAAATTTCAAGTATATGCCAGTGGGAAATAAAATACAACTGCTCTCCAGCCTCAACCACCATATTTTAGGAACTATTGTCCCAGAATGAATTCTAACATTAATTTGAATTACCTAACATGTTTGCTAAGTATCTGAAAAATACTATGTATTGCTTGAGGCAAAAAAGAGGACTGTTTCTGAACAAGAAAGGGATCTGTGAATATCTATTGAGTAGATACCTAGAAGAAGTAATTAAGGAACACTATAAGGCAATGGTAAGTATTGTAGGGGGGAAATAAATCTTTCCCTCACCTATGCTAGGTTTATGCCTGAAGATCTTATGACAAAAGACAGATTAACAGAAGAAAAGCATAAAAAATTATTTAATAGAAAGTTTATGTGACATAGGAACCTTCAGAAATGAAAAGCTAAAGAAACAGAGGAGCCCTTATGTTTTTATACTTAGGTTTAGGGAAGCGTGGACAGCGTGGAGAAGTATGATTTGGTAAACGGGGTATGATCTAAAGGTAATAAACTGGGGGAAATTTGCAAGGGCTGTTTAAGATTTGTCTCTGTATCCAATGTCTTCAGAGATAACGATGATCCTTTCTTCTAGTTATAGGGAGAGCACCTCTCAAATGAGCATTTTATAACCTGCTTCAGGGGAGAAGGCTGAGGAGAAGGTGACAGAGAGCTTTCTGCTTTTGTAGTTTTCTCAAATGCCAAGGTGACATTTTAGAGTGTAATGTGTCCTGAACCCATTAGTACTTGGCATTGATCTTTTAGAAACAGCAAAGAAGATGTGTTAGAAATATTTGTTGTGCTTCTTGTTACAGAATTTTAAGTCTTATTTTTAGAAACATGTCTACCTTCTCTTATTATCTTTTCTGTCTCATGTTATGATTCCCCCAACTATCTCCAACTTGATGTGTATGAAAGGCAAATGATTGCAACAGAAGACGTTTGGAGAAGTAAGAGCTTGTCCCAATAGGATTAAAAAGAAGGTAGAACCATCGTACTTTCTTTGTGTTTATGTGTACAGTTATACATAACAATTATCTTTTGGAAATTTTGAACATCTCTTAGACTCATTTTCTTGAATTCTTAGCATTAATAATAGATACTGTATGTTTTTTGAGGGAGGAAGGCATAAATTAATAACAGGTTGAAGTATTATTTTCTTTTTATGTTTGTCTTTCCTGATATATAGCATGAATTTATCTTATCAAATTTGTCAATCCTGAGGAATAACTTTGAGGAAGGTCTTACTGATTGTTTTCTAAAGATATGCATTAGGGGACCTGATAAGCTTTCTGCTAAAAACGTACAGAGATTGAGCAAGAATATTTTTAAAGGTACAGTTACCCTTAGAAAAAAGTAAGGGATACTCCTAGAGGCCAAAGACAAAGAGGAAGCTAAAGAGGAGCCTTGCAAAGGCATGGAGAGCTGAAAAAGAAGCTTGTTAGTCTCTGTGAGCTTTGCAGGGGAGTGGGGACTTTCTTCCTATGTGTAACCTGAAGCCTACCATGAATGCCTTTCAGATTAAACTGAGATTATCTGCAAAACATAGATACCCTGAGCTGAGAAAGTAATATAAAAACTATTATCAGCTTCTATTTGCAAAAACAAATACAGGATATATTTGGAGGTAAATTCTATCAACTCGAACATTTACAAGACTGTCAAGCATAAAACTGAGGATAAACTCGCAATCCAAATTTCCAAAATCACAATGAAACAATTTAACATGAGAGTCCACTGACATGAGAGATAGCAGGCTTATATTTCCAAAACAGAAAATAAAATGAAAATTCCAAAATGGGTATGTTTAAAATAAATAAGGATATAAATATTTGAATCTAAAATATAAGAAAAGAGCAAAATATTATTAAAAATGGATCATACATAGGAAAAAAATCAACAGAACTTCCAGAAATAAAAAATGTTTTCATTGCAATTAATTCTCAACAAGTCTCCTAGACAAATATCACACATAAACTCTTGCACATGTGTAGAAGCCTTGGTTTTATCAATTCTTCTCCCAAAGATCCAAGGAATAAGTTTGAATATCTCACAAACCCCTAAGTCATTGTAGAATAAAATCCTCAACTCATTTAATAAAACTAACAACATTTTAAAACTAAAAGTTGGCAAGGACGGTATAATAATTAACATTATAGGACAACATTCTCTTGAACATAGATGCAATGACCATTAGCAAAATATTAGCAAAAAAATCCAGTAGTGTTTACCTCAGGAATGTTAAAGATGATTTTACATAAGAATATCAATTAGCTTACCATGTTTACTTATTGCAAAAAGTTATAACCATCAATAGGTGCAGAAAACAATTTGATAAAATTCCACATCTGCTTTATTTAAAAAGAAAAAAACATGTTTAGCAAAGTAGAAATAGAAGGTACCTTTACTAGCCTGAAAAATGGTACCTACAAAAATTCACAGCAAGTGGCATACTTAATCATGAAATAATAAAGGCATTCCATTTGAAATCTGGAATGGCAAAAGATTTCTCACTGCCACTACTTCTCTTCAACGCAGTACTTAATATCTGAGTCAGTGCATTAAGGCAAAATAAAAATATATAAGGATTAGAAAGATGCCTCTCATTATTCCCATAAGATGATCACTTATGTGCAAAATCCAAAATATATGCATATAAATTACTAGGCTTAAGATAATTTTGCAAAGTGGTGGGATGCATAATCAACACACAAAAAAATATACTTCTACCCACGAACATTGCAGAGTTAGAAAATATAATAAAAATGATACAGTTATAAAAGCATCAACAATTATAAATTATCCAAGAGTCAATCTTACCCCAAAAGGGTCTTCAAAAAGAAAATGGTATAATTTTACTAAAAGATATTAGAGAAACCTAAAGAACTGGAGAGATATACCACATTCATGGATTAGAAGGCTCTGCATTATAAAGAAATAAAGCTTCCCCAAATTGATTTATAAAGACAATGAAATTCCAGTCAAAATCCCCACATTATGTTGTGGAACTTGAGAAGCTAAATCTAAAATGTATATAGAAAATCAAAAGTCCTAGAATAACCAATACGATACTGAAGTAGACACTAATGTATAGGAAGGGATTGCCTTACCAGGTTTCACAAATTTACGTGACGCTATGGCAATGAAAATGCTGTGGGGCATTGGTACAGAAAGAGTCAAATAGACCACTGTTGTGGAGAAGACAGATAGAATCACACATATTTGGAAACTTGAATTATGGCAGAGATGGCTATGCAAATAATCTGGGAAAGGAAGACTCATCAATAAATACTGATGGGACAAATGTTTATTCACATTTAATAAATGAAATTAGATATCTACCTAAAAACAGAAATAAAAATCAAATTCAGGTAAATTAAATATTTAAATATGAACTGAAAACATTTTAAACTGTTAGAAATAAATGTAATAACATTAGGTCTTTGGGGTAAGAAACTATCTCTTAAACAAGACATAGAAAGCACAACATCATTTTATGCACCCATAAACTTTTGGATATGGAGCAACCCGAACTCATTATTACTGCACATAGGACACTAAATTTGTTCAAACACTTTGAAAAATAGTTTGCCATTATCTCAAAAATTAAAAGTGCTTATCTCTTAGAAACCAGCAAAGCCGTTTTCTAATTATTACGCCAATCTGTTGAACAAAGAGATGTGTATAAGGATTCTCAAGGTTTCACTGTTTCTAATTGCAAAACCTGGAAACAGCTCTCACTATGTTGTTCAGGCTGGTCTCGAACTTCTGGGGCTCAAGGGACCCACTGCCTGGGCCTCCCAAAGTGCTGGGATTACAGGTGTGAGCCACTGTGCCCAGCTTTTACCTATTTATTAGTTAGGACAAATAACCAAAAAGGAAGAAAAAAAATGTAGTGCAACCACTAAAAGAACAGAAATGGAACCTATAACATCCACAGCCAGGCATCAGCATCATCACTAGGATGTGACAGAAAGGGGTGATTTTATCCTTGGACTCTTAAGAGAGTAAGGAGAATTGATGGCCTGCATATTTTAAAAAACAAAAACAAAACAAAACAAAACAAAAAAAACAGGAGTTGGATGTTGTCTTAGTCCATTCTGGCTGCTATAGCAAAATGCAGTAAATGGGTGGCTTATAAACAGAAATTTATTTTTCACATTTCTGAAGATTGAGAAGTCCAACATCAAGGCACCAGTAGGTTTGATGTCTGGTGAGGGCCCACTTTCTGGTTCAAAGATGGCATCTTCTTGCTGTATCCATATGGTAGAAGGGGTGAGGGATCTCTCTGGGGCCCCTTTTATAAGGCCACTAATTCCATTCATGCTGTTTCTATCTCCATGACCTAATGACCTCCCAAAGCCCCACCTCCTAGTACCATCACCTTGGTGATTAGCATTTCAACATAGGAATTTTGAGGGGACACAAACATTCAGACCATAGTAGATGTGTGGACAAGTGATTAGCATAGGAAAGGGGAGTATTGGAAGAGGAAGCATCCCAAGCTGATGCTAAGAATATTTTAAGACTTAAGAAAACAATATTTTAATTATGAACTCACTTTTCTTGTTTGTCATGAAACCTGTGCCTCAAACAAAAGTAATGAATTGTATTTGCAAGTTAGAAAAGTATATACTGGGGTTAAGGTGGAGCAGCAGATGAAAGGTTGAGTATTAAATGACTATTTAAGTGTTTTTCTTCAAAATGCTTTATGATTGAAAACCCCTTTAAAATCACATTACATGTCCACAACAAACATTCTCAGCAAAAAATTATTTTTAGTTGAGGAGTGAAAGAATGTTGACAGAATGGATATTGTTACTGAATGCTAGCATTCATGCTAAGCTTGTTGCCCTAAATCCAATACTTCTTTCAAAACAAATTGGCTAACAGCCTATTGACTCTTTTATAACTGGGGTTAATGAAATCTTGATCTAGAATATTCCTAAGGTCCTTTAACACTGTGAGCCTCCATGACTCAGTTATTAATTAATTGGAAATTGTCACTCTTTTCCCAAGCCTAGTGATAGTGATAGGAGGAAGACAAATTCCTAGGCAGATATGGGCGGGTCCCCAGTGACACTTGACCTTCAAGCCAATGAAGAGTCTGAGCACCAAACTACCAGCTCTCGATAGAGCCCATGGACTAGAGTGAGAACTTCCATTCACGTTTGGTGCACTTAGCCCCTGATTGGTCACAGGCCAAGCCTTCACTTCAGCCCCTGGTTGGTCCTTTACACTACCGTACCTTTTTGAATAGTACCTTTTACAAGCCTACCCATAAACCAATCAGCATGTATTTCTCCATTCTAAACCCATAAAATCCCTGGACTCAGACTTGCAGCCTCACAGCTGGCAACCCACTTTTAGGTCCCCTCTCACTCTGAGAGCTTTCTTTCTGCCCCTCAATAAAATTCTACTCTGCATTACTCACTCTCTGGTGTCCATGTATCTCATTACTCTTGGTCATGAGACAAGGACTTGGCACTCGCCAAACCACAGGAGTAAAAGAGCTGTAACACTCCCTCCCACTTGCCGAATTATGAGAGTGTAGAAGCCCCAACATCAGCTTAAAAGAGATGTTGCTTCTGAGATGGGTTCTGGAAGGATCAAAATTGATTTCTGTAGGTCACCTGGAAAACTGGGATTCTGAAGCATCAAAAAAACATTTTTGTCAGAGCTGGCATGTTACCTTTCTCCATCTTAGACCTCGTATGACACTAGTACTGGAATCACAAATTTGAATCTCTGAGATCTGGCCCAGAGAGAGGCCAAAATTGTTACTCCTTCTATGTGATTCTTCAAACTGTGAACATTTTCTGATGATCACCACATTGATAGATCTAGTTGTCCAGAGATATGCCTTATACTCCTGCCTCTGCCTTAATATGTCATATGCTTTTGTGCATGTTATTTTCAGGTCCTCAGTTTCTCCATCGATAACATGAGAAATTCAGACCAGGTGATCTCTAAAGCCACCTCATAGGTCAGACATACTGAGCTTCTATGATTCTAGATGATTTCATCTACTTTCATGGTACCTATCTGAGGTACATTGGTGAAGGACCCATCCCCCAAGTCTATTAAATGAAAAAATAATTAAAGCAAAACTACAAGAAAAATACAGGCATATTGAAACTGTGTCTCTCAAAAGTCTTAGAAAAAGCACACAACATGGTCTATTCCACTATTGTGTCATTTATTGTTTTCTCATTTTTACCAATAGTGTAGGAAGAACATTTTAATTACATCTAAGAAGGTCATAGGAATACACTGTGATGTTAGAGTTTGAGTATTGATAGTTAATAATTATGTTATTGGTAAAATTAAACTGTATAACATGTTCTAGGATGGGATATTGTAAACCATATTGTTCTTCTGCCCCCTTGTGGCTTACCCTTGCAAAACAGATTCACTAAGTCCTGAAGAAATTTAGTGGTTTACTCTGTAAGGGCTTAAAGCTCTTATAGAGTTTATATAGAGCTTTGATATTTATGCAGAATATCTTATGATAATTTGTAATTGTATTACACCATTCAAAGCAAACATTATTTTCTGAGCAACTTCTACTGAGGAATCTTCAGGGATTCTAAAAATTTATTTTCTGAATGATCCTGTGTGAAACACTTTTTACTATTATAAAATTTTAAATGTTTGTAGTCCCAATCCCTGCTATGGTTTACTTAGACTGTGTATAATTTAAGAATAAGTAATATGAAAACTGTTTACTGTCATATTTTTGAGGAAATAAAAAATCAATATGTTTTCTAGATGTTGATTAGATAACATTCTGAAAATGTAGAAAGATACAAAGAAGAAAAATCACCAATATATCCAATAACCACTACTGACACTTCCAAGTATGTTATTTCAAATTATTTTTCTAAGTATATTTACTATTGTTGTGCACAAAAAGCAATTAGTAAACAATTGCAGGATATATAAGAATATATACATATAAATATTTGTTTTTAAATTAAATGTGCTGTGTAATATTTTAATCTCTTAAAATATTTATTTAAATAAATTTCCTGTTAATTGCATCTCATTGGCCGGGCGCGGTGGCTCACGCTTGTAATCCCAGCACTTTGGGAGGCCGAGGCGGGCGGATCACGAGGTCAGGAGATCGAGACCACGGTGAAACCCTGTCTCTACTAAAAATACAAAAAATTAGCCGGGCGTGGTGGCGGGCGCCTGTAGTCCCAGCTACTCGGAGAGGCTGAGGCAGGAGAATGGCGTGAACCCGGGAGGCGGAGCTTGCAGTGAGCCGAGATTGCGCCACTGCACTCCAGCCTGGGCGACAGAGCGAGACTCTGTCTCAAAAAAAAAAAAAAAAAAATTGCATCTCATTGTATTTCACGGTACATCTGTACAAAACACTTTCAAGAAGGTTTGTACCATTTTCTATCCCTAATAGTAGTATATAAAATTATCTGTATCACTAAATCTTCACTAAAATTGAATATTACCATGTTTTACTAAAGAGTTGAAATTTATCTCACTCAAATTTCTGTCGTTATATTCATCTATATATGTGTTTATACATACATGCGTACATACACATAACAGGTACATACATACTATACATGTACTACATGTGGCATATGTACACACATATATACACAACATACATAGATAAGTGTTGTGATTTGCCTCTCTGTTATCTTCTTGGCCTACACAAATTTCAATTTTTATAGAAGCAAACATACATATTTTTATTGGTAATTACTTTCAAGCTTTATGTCACCATCAACAATTTAATAATCACTTGCGTTGTTTATGGTTTGATTTTCTGTAATCACTGTTACATAGTATGACTCATACTAGAAACTTCAGATAAAGCATTCTTGATTTTTCTTTTCTTTCCCTTCTCTTTACAAGGTGAAGATGAAGCATTCTTTAGCAACAAGAAGTCATTAAATTGAACACGTTTCAGGGAAAAAAATTATTGTCTTCTTTGGGTAAAATGTTACCACAGTATATTTCCAAAATCAGTTTCTTAAAATACATATTTTTTTTCTCAGTAAATATCAAGTTGATTAGGCTAATTGAGCGTGGTGGCTCAAGCCTATAATCCCAGCACTTTGGGAGGCCGAAATGGGTGGATAGCTTGAGGTCAGGAGTTCAGGACCAGCCTGGCCAACACGGCAAAACCCCATCTCTACTAAAAAAAAAAAAATACAAAAATTAGTCGGGCATGGTTCTGACTCCTGTAGTCCCAACTACTCGGTAGGCTGAGGCGGGAGATTGCATGAATCCTGGAGGCGGAGGTTGCAGTGAGCTGAGATATCACCACTGCACTCCAGCCTGGGTAACAGACCCAGACTCTGTCTCAAAAAACTAATAATAAAAAAAGTTTTACAACCTGATTAGCATTTTTTAACATAGCTGGTATTTTCTGAGCTCTTTCTAAACTGGCATGAAATATGAAGCTACAAAAGGAACTTGGAACCTGCATCTGGTCAATCTTGGTTACTAAGAAAATAACAAATGAGCCTCGAGAAACTTTTAAGATTGTTTCCTCAACCCCAAGTCTTTTAAAATGTATGAGAATATGGGTGAGACATTGTAAATAAAACATCGTTGAAAAAAGAAATTATTTGTGAAATTCTAAAATGACAAATTAACATGGTTATAACTGTATCAATACTCTTTTGACATTCTCCACAATGCAGAGAAAAATGACAGATTGCCTGTTCATGTGGAATTCAAGATATTTGAGATGAGGTGTGAGATGAGGTGTAAGTCCCAGGATTTCAGAGATTTCTTTATGCTGACTCATTTCATTAGAATAAAAGATAGTTTCTAACAGATAAGTTAATCAGCAAGATAAGGTGCCTATGGTACATTTTGCTAAACATAAAGATAAAAGAAGAGTATGAAATTTGCTCCCACTCGAAGGAACTTAGAGCTCTGTTGAAGAGGAACAGCAAAAAAACACAAAAAAAGATTTCAGGAATATTGCCTTTTAAAAAATTTTTCCTTTCCTATATTTATTTTTAATTTTTGTGGGTACATAGCAGGTGTATGTATTTAGGCGGGTACATGAGATGTTTTGATACAGGTATGCAATGTGAAATAATCACATCATGGAGAATGAAGAATCCATCCTCTTAAGCATTTATCCTTTGTGTTACAAATAATTCAATTACACTTTTTTAGTTATTTTTAAATATACAATTAAATTATTATTGACTATAGTCACTCTTTTGTGCTATCAAATAGCAGGTCTTACTCATTCTTTCTAACCATTTGTTTGTACCCATTAACCATTTCTACCTACCTCTCAGTGCCACACGGTGCCCTTGCCTCTGGTAACCAATCTTTCTAATCTCTATGTCTGTCAATTCAATTGTCTTGATTTTTAGACCCCACAAATAAGTGAGAGCATGTGATATTTGTCGTTCTGTGCCTGGCTTATTTCATTTAACACAATGATCTCTAGTTCCATCCATGTGGTTGCAAATGACAAGATTTTTTTTTTTAGTGGCTGGATAGTACTTCATTATGTATATGTACATTTACTGTATTTTCTTTATCCATTCATCTATGGATAAACAGGTTGCTTCCAATTCTTGCCTATTGTGAACAGTGCTGCAACAGACATTGGAGTGCAAACATCTTTTGATGTACTGATTTCCATTCTTTTGGGTATATACCCAGCAGTGGGATTGCTGGATCATATGGTACCTCTATTTTTAGAGTTGAAGAAGCTACGAACTGTTCTCTATATTGGTTGTACTAATTTCCAGTCCCACCAAAAGTGTGGGAAAAAAGTGTGTACCAAAGGTGTATGAGGGTTCCCTTTTCTCCATGTCCTCTCCTGTATTTTTATTTCCTGACTTTTGAATATAAGCCACTTTAACTGGGGTCAGATCATATCTCATTGTTGTTTTGAATTGCATTTCTCTCATGATTTTGGGTACCTTTTCATAAGCCTGTTAGCCATTTATATGTCTTCTTTTAAGAAACGTGTTTATGTCTTTTTCCCATTTTAGATCAGATTGTTTATTTTCCTGTAGAGTTGTTTGAGCTCCTTGTATAATCTGGCTATTAATCCCTTCTTAGATCAGTGGTTTGCAAATATTTTCCCCCATCCTATGGTTGTCTCTTCACATTTTTTATTGTTTTCATTTCTGTGCAGAAGCTTCTTAAGTTTTGATCCCATTTGTCCATTTTTGCTTTGGTTGCCTGTGCTTGTGCGGTATTGCTCAATATATTTTTTGTCTATTCCAATGTCCTGGAGAGTTTCCTCCAAGTTTTCATGTAGTAATTTTGTTTTGGAGACAGGGTCTCACTCTGTTGCCCAGGCTGGAGTGCAGTGGCATGATCTCTCAGCTCACTGCAACCTCTGCCTCCCAGGTTCAAGTGATTCTCCCACTTCAATCCCTCAAGTAGCTGGGATTACAGGAGCATGCCACTACACCCCGCCAACTTTTGTATTTTTTGGTAGAGACAGGGTTTCACCATGTTGGTCAGACTGGTCTCAAACTCCTTACCTCAAGTGATCTGCCTGCCTCGGCTTCCCAAGGTGCTGGGATTACAGGTATGAGCCACCATGCCCAGGCTTCTTGTAGTAATTTTATAGTTTGAGGTCTTAGATTTAAGTTTTCAATCCATTTTTTTATTTGTTTTTTGTATTTGACAAGAGATAGAGGTCTAGTTTCATTCTTCTGCTTATGGATATCCAGTTTTCCCAGCACCATTTATTGAAGAGACTGTCTTTTTCCCAGTGTACATTCTCGGCACCTTTGTTGAAAATGAGTTAACTGTAGGCATTTGGATTTGTTTCTGGGTTTTCCATTCTGTTCCATTGGACTATTTCTATTTTTGTCAGTACCATGCTGTTTTGGTTACTATAGCTCTGTAGTATAATTTGAAGTCAGGTAATGTGATTCCTCTAGTTTTGTTCTTTATGCTTAGGATAGCTTTGGCTATTCTGGGTCTTTTGTGGTTCCATATAAGTTTTAAGATTTTTTTTCTCTTTCTGTGAAGATTGTCATTGGTATTTTGATAGGGATTGCATTGAATGTGTAGATTGCTTTGGGGAATAGGAACATTTTAGCAATATTAATTCTTCCAATCTATGAACATGGAATCCCTGTCCATTTTTTTGGTGTCCTCTTCAATTTCTTTCATCAGTGTTTTATACTTTTTTTATTGTAAAGATCTTTCACTTATTTGGTTAATTCCTAGGTATTGGATTTTATTTGTGGCTATTGTAAATGGGATTTTTAAAAATTTCTTTTTCAGATTGTTCACCATTGGCATATAGAAATTCTACAAAATTTGTATATTGATTTTGTATCCTGCAACTTTACTAAATTTGTTTAGCAGTTGAAATAGTTATAGGTATCTTTAAGTTTTTCCAAATACAAAATCATATCATCTGCAAACAAGGGTAATTTTACTTCTTCCATTATAATTTAGATGCCCTATATTTGTTTGCTTTTCTGAATGCACTAGCTAGGACTTCCAGTACTATGTTGAATAAACTATGTTGAATAAAGTGGTGAAAGTGGGTATTCTTGTCATGTTCCAGCTCTTAGAAAAAAGGCTTTCAGTTTATCCCCATTCAGTATGATACTAGCTGTGGGTCTGTCATATATGGCTTTTATTACATTGAGATATGTTTCTTCTATCCCCAGTTATTTTAGGGTTTTATCATGAAGGGATGGTCAAGGTTATCAAATGCTTTTTCAGCATCAGTTGAAATGATCATGTGGTTTTTGAACATTCTGTTGATATGATGAATCACACTGATTGATTTTTGTATGTTGAACTACTCTTGCATGCAAGGGATACATTCCATTTGGTCATGATAAATGATCTTTCTAATATATTGTTGAATTCAGTTTGCTGGTGTTTTGTTGAGGATTCTTACATCAATATTCTTCAGAGATATCAGCCTGTAGGTTTTTTTTTTTATTGTTGTGTCTTTGGTTTTGGTATCAGGGTAATACTGGCCTCATAGAATGAGTATAGAACTATTCCCACTTCCTCTATTTTTCAGAATAGTTTGACTAGATTTAGCAGTAATTTTTTTTGTAATGTTTGGTACAACAATGAAGCCACGGTTTCCCAGGCTTTTCTTTATTGGGAAAATTTTTATTACAGCTTCAACTTTGTTATTTGTTATCAGTCTGGTCAGATTTTGGATTTTCTTATGGTTCAGTCTTGGTAGGTTGCATGTGTCTAGGAATTTGTCCATTTCTTCTAGATTTCCAAACATATTCATGTATCCTTTGAATTTCTGCAGTATCATTTGCAATGTCTGCTTTTTCATTTCTAATTTTATTTATTTGTATTTTCCCTCTTTTTTCTTAGCTAGGCTAAACGTTTGTCAATTGTGTTTAACTTTTCAAAAAAAGGCACAACTTTTTGTTTCATCGTAATTTTGTAGTCTTTTCTTCATGTCAGTCTCACTTATTTCTGCTCTGATCTTTATTGTTTATTTTCTTCTACAGATTTTGGATTTGGTTTGCTTCTGCTTTACTAGTTCATTAAAATGCATCATTGGATTGTTTATTTGAAGTTTCCTGTCGTTTTTGATGCATACATTAATAGCTATAAACTTCCCTCCGTACTGCTTTAGCTGTATCTCATAGGTTTTGGTATGTTGTATTTCCATTATCATTTATTTCAAGAAATTTTTTCAAATTCCTTCTGAGTTTCTTCATTTGTCCACTGTTGATAAGCATATTGTTTAATTTCAATAAACTTGTATAGTTTCAAAAACTTCTCTTGTTATTGATTTTTAATTTTATTCCATTGTGGTTAGTGAAGATGCTGGATATGATTTCAATTTCTGAATATTTTAAGACTTGTTTTGTGACCTACCATATGGTCTATCCTTGAGAATGATCCATGTGTTCGGGCAAAAAATCTGTAGTCTGCAGCAGTTGGATAAAATGTTCTGTAAATATCTATTAAATCCATTTGGTCTGTAATGCAGATTAAGTCCATTGTTTTTCTTTTGTTGTTTTTGATTTTCTATCTGGAAGATCTTCCCAATGCTAAAAGTAGGATGTTGAAGTCTCCGGGTGTTACTGTATCGAGGTCTCTCTCTTTAGCTCTAATGGTATTTGCCTTATATATCTGGGTGCTCAGTGTTGAGTGCATTTATATTTAAAATTTTTATGTCCTCCTCCTTACTTGACCTCTTTATCATTATATAATGACCTTGTCTCTTTTAATCATTTTTTTCTTGAAACCTGTGTTGTCTGATGTAAGTATAGCTACTCCTCCTCTTTCTTGGTTTCCAATGGCATGAAATATCGATTTTCCATTCCTTTATTTTCTGTCTATGTGTCTTTATAAGTAAACTGTCTTTCTTGTAGGCAACAGATCATCAGAGGAGCTTCAACCTATAGCCACCGCTACCACATGCCATGAGGTATACTGCCAGACTATCACTGATGTTTCCGTAAGGCCCATGTGCTCTTTAGTCAGCTTGTGGTGAATGCTGCCTGGCTGGAACTCACCATTCAGGGCAATGGTATCCCCTCTGGTCCAGGATAGGTCCAGAAAGGCCATTGAAGAGTCAAGTCCTGGAACTGAGAACCCCAAGAACCCGGTTGGTGCTCTGCTCCCACATGGCCATTCTGGTACCTAAGGTGCAACACCAAGTCCCCTTTACTTTTCTCTATACTTTTCTCTAGCAGAAGGTGTTTTGCATCACAGCCGTGCTGAATCTCAGCTGAAGACATCAAGTCTCAGAGGCTCACCCAGGACCCTTGGTGTAGTACTTGGGTATTTCTGCTGGTTATTCAGGGCTCAAAGGCTCTTCAGTTAGCAGGCGATGAATGCTGCCAGGACTGGGCCCTTTCCTTCAAGGCAGCAGGTTCCCTTCTGGCCCAGGGTGTGTCTAGAAATGTTATCTGGGAGATAGGGCCTGGCATGGGGCCTCACAACTCTGACTAGTGCCCTATCCTGCTATGGCTGAGTTAAAATCCAAGATGCAAGACAAAGTCCTCCCCACTCTTCCCTCTGCTCTCTTCAAGTGGAAAGAAGGGGTCTCTTTTGAAGCCATGAGCTGTGAAGCCCAGAATTGGAGGAGGGGTGATGCCAGCACTGCCTTAGCCACCCCAAATGGTGTCTCAGTAGGTCACTTGCCTCCCCAGCTCACTGTCTGTGGGTCCAGTTCAGCACTAGGACTGTCCTAGGAGTTGCAGTCTTTATGGCCTAGTCTGCCTTCCAAGTTTATTTAGAGCCTTTTCAGCCGCCAGTGGCACAGTTTGTAGGAACTCAAGTTGCAAATGCTGGGATTTGTGATTCTCCTCTGGCTAGGGCTGGTTTAAATTCTCTCTCTGTGGGTTGGAGTCAGCTGAGTTTGGTCCGGTTCTTTTTTTTTCTTCTCTAGAAGGACAGCACTGAGTCCAATGCCTCACAATTTCTGTGCTCTTTCTGCCTAGCACACAGAAACCATCTCTGCATCACACTGCCACTGCCAGGGCAGTGAGGAAAGGGTGGCACTGGTGATTCAAGACCTTTTTTTCTACCTCTTCTATGCCTCTTTGAGTGATACAAAGTTAAAGCCAAATACTGTAAATGCTCACCTGATTTTTCGTTCTTATGAATGTGCTTTTTTTGTATGTTGATAGTTATTAAATTAGTGTCCTTGAGGGAGAGATAATTGGTGGAGCTCTTTGTTCTGTCATGTTGTTTATGTCTGTTGATGTCCTTTTGAGAGTTCCTTGAAGCACCCTGAGACAATTATAAAAAATATTAATGCATCCTGCTAGGAAGACATATGCCATCAATGTGTGTTCATTTAGTGTCATCAATCTTTCCAAGTAACTATATCTTCTCCTGGAGTCTTGGCATAATGGGATAGGATATGTTGATGAGCAACAAAACATTTTCAAATGGAACCATACTCTCAACATCTTCATGGCAATGGTAATATTCATATCTCTTTAAAGACTTAACATAAGTAGATTAGGTGATAGTTAATTAACTAAGGCCTATAGGCCAAATCTGGCCAGTGACCTATTTCTGTGAATAAAGATACTGTGTATCATAGCTACACCCATTAATTTCCTTATTGCCTGTCGCTGCCAGTTCAGTGGTTGTGACAAACTGTATGTCCCACAAAGCCTAAAGTATTTGCTTTACAGAAAATGTTTGCAGAACCATGGATTAGATAAATATACAATACGAATCATTATCTATTAAACAGGAAACTATAAAATACTCTAAGGCAAAGGAAATGCAGATTATAACTGATGGCCATGTGTTTCTTAAGACATATGAAGATGGCACCATTTTGCTGCCGTCAGCATAATGTCCATTAAAAATACTTTTTTTCCAATAAGAGAGTGCTTCACTTGTTTATCACAAGAGACCTACACAAAACAACAGCAAATGTTTTGTATAGTACTTTACCATTAACAAAATGTGTCACCCACATTTTACCTTATCCTTCCCACCAACTAGTCTCAGAATTCTTATGTGACATTTTACAAACTAGGAAACTAAGATTCAGGATTTTAATCAAGTCATACAGTGTTACACGGCTTGCTAACTCAAATATAGGTCTTCTGTAAATCTTAGTCATGTTGTTTCATATGCTTTCACCAAACTCTGTGAGTTAGCATGTAAGGAAGTAAAAATAAACTACTTTCTGTAATTTGCAGATATTGATGAGTCTAAATTTGTTATTAAAGTAGAAAAAGATTTATTTTGATAATAACACACGCGAACAATGATTGAAGATGGAATAAACATCTGTAATATCTTTTGCTACTCGTAATCTTCAATGGGTTGAGATCAAGCAGGTACAAAAGAAAACAAAGATAACATACATTTTAAAAGAAATGAGAAGTGAAGTCTGTGATTTATAAATGAAAGACCACACTCACTGTTCTTTGCAGGATTCTGTTTACCGGTATTATGCTCTATGGTCCAAATGCTGACTACTAAGTCTTTATCTCACCCTCATAAACACTGCTGATAAAATTTTGTCTGAGGCTATCAATTTCTTTCGGTCTACTTATTTATGTTTCTTCTAAAATGCATAGTAAACAAGAAAACCTTTCTCCACTAAAAATTCTGTGCCATTTTTGTCTCTGGCAGTTGAATTTCACTTACTTGTCTGGCTTTTGTGCCAAATTCTAATGGCATTTGGCCACATGACCACTGCCTCCTTAAACTTAGAGACGTAAACTAATGCGCTTTGTATGTTTATTGCTACTCTTCACCTACAATTTCCTGTCCACAGCAGTACATAAATAATAAGGCATATTTCAGGAGGATCTTTTACCCATCACGTAATATTTTTCCCTTTAATGGTCCATAAATTTGACTACCATTTGTCTGGCTTTTGGCTTTTATAAAACAATGTTCTCATTTTCAAAAAATATTTTAAATAATTTAAAATTGTTACTAATTTCAAAATTGTTTCAAAGTATAACTTTTTTTTTTCCTGTGGCATCCGAGATATTGGTGTCGGTTTTATGACTTTTACTACTTACAGTTGTAGTGCCTTAATCTCCATTAACAGATGATTTTTTTTGAACATTTACTAAGGGTAAGGCTTTCTACTAAGCTCTATACTGAACTAATATCTATCATACAACTAGAACATGTAGATAAATATTTGAGACAAATATCAAAGGTACATGCTTAAACTACCAACAAAATCATTTAAAGTAGGATATTGTCTACAAGTATCTTCATACTACACTCTATGTTCTGCTTCATTTTCCTAATGGATATTGATGTTTAATGTTCTTGATACAAAATATAGTAGTAAGTTCTGAAAAAAAAAAGTTATCCAAACTTGTTATTTGCTCAGCAAAGATAGAAATATGAGCTTTTTAGCACAGCATGGCATTTTCTTAGTCGAGAATTGTGCCTATGAGGAAAACTATTTATGTAGTTGAGTTCACAGAGAATACATAATTTTATACTCTTGATTATTTTTAACAGTTTAAAATTAGTATTTCCTCATGCGATTATAAAATCATTGTGAATCATCTTTTTTTTGAGATGGAGTTTTGCTCTTGTTGCCCAGGCTGGAGTGCAATGGCACAATCTCGACTCACTGCAACCTCCGCCTCCTGGGTTCAAGTGATTCTCCTTCCTCAGCCTCCCAAGTAGCTGGGATTACAGGTACCCACCATCAAGCCAGGCTAATGTTTTTTGTATTTTTAGTAGAGATGGGGTTTCACTATGTTGGCCAGGCTGGTCTCGAACTCCTGGCCTCAAGTGATCCGCCCACCTTGGCCTCCCAAAGTGCTGGGATTACAGGCGTGGACCCCCGTGCCCGGCCATGAATCATCTTTTTAATCACTGCCTGAAATTTCATTGTTAAAGAGAATACCATACTTCTCTATTTTTTTCAGCATTAATGAAGTAAATTGACAAGCAAAAATTATATACATCTATGGTGTACAACATGATGTATTCATATATGGATATATACCAATACTGTAAAAACATTATATATATATATGTAAATAGTGAAATAATTACCATTATCAAGCTAACTAACATATCCACAACTTCACATAGTTACCGTTTATTTTGGTGCTGAAAAAATTTAAGATATGCTGTCTTACCAAATTTCAATTATACAATATTGTACTATTAACTGTAGTCACCATGCTATACATTAGACCTCCAGAAAGTATTTATCCTGTATAACTGAAACTTTGTACCCTTCCGTAGGTTGCCTCTTTACTCTGTTGAATGTTTCCTTTGATACACAGAAGTTTTAAAGTTTGATGTAGTTCTACTTGTCTATTTTACTCTTGTTGCCTATGATTTGGAGATCATATTTAAAAAAATTATTGCCCAGACCAAAGTCAAGAAGCTTTTTCTCTAGGTTTTAGTCTAATAGTTTGACAGTTTGGGGTCTTATGTTTAAGTCTTTAATCCATTTTGTGTTGATTTTTTTTACAATGGTGTTAAATAAGGGTTCTTTTTTTATGTGAATGTCCAGTTTTCACTTCAACATTTATTGAAAATATAACCTTTTCCCCATTGTAAGGCTTTGCATCTTTGTGAAAGATCAGTTGAGCATAAATGCATGGATTCATTTCTAGTCTCTCATCGTGCATGAGCTCTTACAGACAATTCAGTATGGCTGGATTGGGAGACGGTGCTAACTTCGAACACATTCAGGGACTTCCCTAGGGAAAAGAAATGGAGGCTATCGGCATCCAGCCTGGCTTTTTGGGATTGAGAGAACGCATACAATTCTAAAACTTTCCCTGCTCCCAAGAGAGAACAAGAAGAATAGAGTGGGTCCACCCATAGAAAAGGCCTGAGACCCCCAGAACCCCTAATCTGGCTGAGTGGTGAAAGCCTTTTTCTTTCCAAACCAGTCAGTGAAGACTGAAGGATGAGGTGATTATTTCTTCAAATGTGACAAAACAAACAAACAAACAAACAAACAAAAACTCCAAAACTTGAGACTTCAAGGAGTACCAAAAATCAAGGAAATATGCAACCGTCAAATGAATGCAATAATTTTCCACAACTGACTCAAAGAAATTGAGAACTATGAATTACTGGGCAAGGATTACAAATAACTGTTTTAAGGAAGCTCAGCAGGCTACGAAGGAACACAGACAACTCAATGGAATCAGAAAATAACACATGAACAAAACTAGAATTTCAACAAAGAGAAAATATTAAAAAATTCCAGAAATTCTGAAGAATAGAATTAGTAAAAAATGCAATGGAAATTTCTTTCTGCTTTGAAATTGAGAATGTGTCACACATTTATGCTTGAAAAAGTTTATTTCTCTTCTAGGGTTTTATTGATTAATTGATTTTAATTTTTTTTGTCATCTAGCTGCAACTTATTTTGCTGCGTGAAATAAGATGAATACATAATTTCCTCAATTGCTAAGAAATTATACCAGTGTCATTCATTTATTTCTTCACCAGGACTTTATGATTTTCTCTATTATATATTATATTTTATTCATGACAAAATCTTTTTCTGAATTATCTAGTAGAGAGGTCTTCAATCTTTGTTGATCACACATGTCCACCAGTACAAAATATTTGTGCATTCACTATCAGTATATTACACTATCAGTGTTATATATATATATATTACTGTCAATTCATATGTTGGCAATAATATTAATGTATACCTTGAGGTCAAGTCAAAATAGACTTTTTATGTTTTTTATTTCACCCCTGGTAAATTTATTTTTTTCCATGTCACACACTACTTATCATATGATTTCCATTATTTTAACTTTATAACTTAGTTTAGTCTTTCTTATCATTACTTTTCCTCTGAGGATTATTCTTTCTTCAAATACTTATTTGGCATTTGCTTCTGTAAAAAAATGTGCATCATGATGTAAAGTTTTCTGAAAAATCCCACTTGGACTGTCATTACAATTTCATTCAAATAATTTCTTCCTCACTATATTTAGATAGCCTAATTCTTGGTCACAGTGTAGCTTTTGCCATCCTTATGTTTCTTGGTAGAATATTGAAAATGGCTCTAAAACTGGTTAACATTGCTTATTCCTAGGTACTGTATGTATGTATGTATTTATGCTGCTATTTGCTGCTATGAGAATTGCACATTTTCTTTTTCAAAAATATTTTTAACATGTTGTTACAGATATAGGGTGACCATATAATTTTATTATCCAACTCATTTCATTTTAGTGAGTGAAAGAAGGCACTACTAATAATAACACTGGGACAGGAAACATAAATAGGTCTATCCAAAAAAAAAAAAAACAGGTCATCTGTTAATTCTAGGGAGTTGCAAAGTTTTTCACAGTGGAGAATGTAAATATAGACAATTCTTGAATTTTTTCCTATTTATTTATTTTAAATGATAAAAAAGATAAGGTGTACAAATGATGTTTATATATACATATATATGCATTGTGGAATATCGAAATCAAGCAAATAACATACACATTAATTACCTCACATACTTATCACTTTTTCTGATGAAAGCTCTTGAAATCTATTCTCTTGGCAATTTCAATTATACAGTACATTGTTATTAACTATAATCACCATGTTGTACAATGGATCTCTGGGAACTTATTTCCCCTGTCTAACTGAAATTTGAAATCTTTTGACCAATGTCTCCCCAGAACCTCGCACCTCTCCTCCAGTCCTTGGTAACCACCATTCTGCTGCTTGTTTCTATAAACTTGTTTGAAATAACTTTTTCTGTGAAGTGTAGGCATAAGACAGAGTGGTAGATGTAGGGTGATGTAGGATCAGATAATATTGTTTATTTTTAATTGAACATGTTTAAGTGTTGTTAGAAAGGCATCAGTAAAATTAGAGATATTCAAGTGACTTAAGGATATTGAGAAATTAATGAAGAACAGTCTGTGAAGAGGTCACAGGGGGTGGCATTAAGAGCACAGGAAGGTAAACAGGCATTGTGCTTAGAAGGGAGCAGGGGAAGAATGGTTTGGATGCAAAAAAGTTTGCAGGTAGAAAGTAGGTAACTGATGGAATTATGATTACCTGTTCAAACACATAGCACTATATAATACTAAAAATACTCAATAAACTTATCAATGTGTCATGTGACACCTGCATTGGAAATGGGATTTAATATTTTTTGTTTTCATTTTTGTTTCAATTACAATTTCAGTGCAATTCACTATTCTTTAAAATAACCCTGCAAATGTGTATTCGTGCTTTCATAATCCCCATCAGTATTTACTGTACTATTGTCATTTTACCATTTTTCATTTTTCATTGGTTGGTTTCCGTAAATCTTCTTAAGATACACTCCTAAGAGAAAAAGTTTGCACATAAATAAAAAGCAGTGCAATGTGGTGTTGATTTCACTTAAATCTCTTTAAGCCCTTGGCACTCCATTAATTCCTTTTCTTAGAATAAGTATGCATAGTTTTGCTACATTAAATTGTGTTATTTGCAAATTCTTTACAGCACTTCCATTTGGCAGTGTATGTTGTGTTTAGCCTAGGATTCAGACACAGATGAGCATATGTGAAAGGTCTGTCAGGTAGGACCTCTGGGGATCCATTTATCGTGAGTGACTGTGAAGTCTTTGTGGAAGGAATTCATCCCAGGGCAAGACATATTTCAGCTACACCAGTTGTTTCAGGGCCCCTAGGTAAGTGTACTGTGCGAGTAATAGAAAGTATGCTGTACTCAGCTTTATCCTTTCCCCTGGGACTAGACAGCTGTCTTCTGGAGTCTCTATCACTTCTCATGGTCCCCTTTTTTGTCTCCCAGTTACACTGAACCTTTATTCCAAACCTTGAGTAGAGTCCCATGATTCTGCGCTTCCTTGCCCTTCTCTCTCCTGCCTTCTCCCTTCCACCAGCCTGCCAGTTTGCGTCCTGTTCCATGATCTTCTAGGATTTGGTTTGACAGAATCGATATGGAATAGCTTTATTCTATGTATCACACTCATATCTTCAAAAATTAGAGAGCCTACAAAAGAGACTACCTGAAGACATACTTTCTTAACCAAGGTTTACCCCTCTGCCCGGCTGCCCCATCTGGGGAGTGAGGAGCGCCTCTGCCCAGCCTCCCCGTCTGGGATATGAGGAGCTCCTCTGCCCGGCCGCCCCGTCTGGGAGGGCAACAAGCTGTAGCCATGGACATCAGCAGCAGTTTACATATGCAAAAGAGACAAGAATGGGATAACGGAGCACTTCAAATTACTACCAGAAAAAAATACTTCTCAAGTGTGTCCTGGCTAATAGAGAGATAATTTGCCCAAACTTATAAACAAGACATTGCTTATAATGATGGTGCCACTGCACTCCAGCCTGGGCGACAGAGAGACCTCATCTCAAAAAACTAACTAACTAAACATTTTTTTAAAATACTCAATTCATTTCCTTCTCTCATAGTTAATAAAATAATTGCATAAAAAAAGGTTTCCCCAAAGATTTGGCATTTGTTTATCATCTTCATGGCCTTTCCCATACCTGTTGAACTACCTGTGTTATCATTTACTTTACATTTTTATTTGAATCAACTCATTGCTAACATTTCCACTTACTTTTGCTGTGTTCTAGGTAGTAATACCAGTATATTCACAAGTTTGATGTGCTAGCTATGGTTTTATAATATGTATACATATTATATATAATATATACAAGTACGTCTAAAATATAGCATATCAAACCAACAGGAAGATATTTGGGGTAAGAATGGTTGCTGCCTACTTCATTTCCTAATGGGAGCAAGTGTTTCTTTTTCCTTACTTGTTCTACCTTCTACATTATTTTCTAAATGACCAGAATTCTTATAGCATCTTAATGTTTTGAAGCAGCACACTTTGAAGCCTTTCTTAGCACTAATAGGCATTCTTTTTTTAAAAAAAGAGTGATTAGCACATTATCATTTTATCTAAAAGTCAAACTTTTATGTTATAAAGTGGTATCCCAGCACATGTTTTGAAGAAGTGTTTGCTGAAGATAATTTAAAGATTCTGAAGTATTTAAGAGAAAAGGATCAAATATCAAAATTTTAAGGCCTTAAAACTAAGCAAAATTGAGATTTGGAGTTGAAAAATTGTTATTGTATAGTATATTTTCTGGGGCAACAAGCAATAACAAGAATATGAATATCCAAGACTGAAAGAAAATTATTTGGTCATAAAAAGTCTTCAACAAAATCCCCACTGTAAATCATACTACAGACTTTTCCAGAGTGCCATCATACATGTGAAGGGTATTTCTAGCCATTTTATCCAAAATATTGGATCATACTAATAGAGATACAATATTAGGGTATATTAGCTATTAGGGTTTATATGGTGTTCTTATAAATTTTGTGACAGAGTTAAAGATACATTGAGTTACTCTCACGGTTAGGGAGGCAGCATGATATAGTATAATAAGAATCATAAAGTTAATAATTATGCTATGTTAAATCACCTTAGCCTTGGCGGGTGCCTGTAGTCCCAGCTACTCGGGAGGCTGAGGCAGAATGGTGTGAACCCCAGAGGCAGAGCTTGCAGTGAGCAGCCTGGGCCACAGAGAGAGACTCGGGCTCAAAACAAAACAAAACAAAACAAAAAAACATCTTAGCCTTGTATACCTCAGTTTTGTTTGTTATAAAACTAAATCAATAATGATACTTTTGTAGAGATTTTGTAACTTAAATGATAGGATGCATATAAAATAATTTTATATAATGATATATAATCTATACTTTTTAAGCCTTCTGGTATTAGTATTTACCCTTTCTCTGGATATGGTTATAACATTTTGAATTTGGAAAAGGCGTTTTTGCCCGTATGCTTTTGATGAATGTGTCTTGGAATCTCTATACTTTTCAGAAAGAATGATGTCACTTTTACATGTTTTTTGTTTTTAACATTGTTCTGGCTTTCTTTTTACAAATTAAATTTTATTTCCATTACTTTTGGCAGTGGTATTATTCTCTGGGTACCTGACGTTGACTTAGGCATTTGAAAAATATGTTAAAATTGCATAACTATCTTGGTAAAAAACACACCTGGAGTTGGTTATTTACTGAAGGTAAAAGGCTTGGTTTCTCATCATATAACCTCATCTGCCATATGCCATCAACTATAAATATCAGGAAATTTTCCAAGGGTTAGCTTTGTTAACTTCCTGCAGTTAGATGTGCACACTCAGACCTACTGAACTGTTTTCACCAACTCTCATTGCTACCTAACTTTTGAAGACTACAACTTTTGTTATGGAAAAAAACCTATATAATTTCATTCCTTCAATAAAAATTTATTGCTCATCTGTCCCAGGAAGGGATTGTGATAGGTGCTAAAGATTCCAAGGTGAATATAATTAAACACTTGCCTTCAAAAAGGTCAGGAGATAGTCATGGAGACAAAGTTATAAACAGTTGTAGTGTCTTGTGCTCAGATAAATGAAAGGGAAACACACTTCCGCTGTGGAAAATAGAAGAGGGACACCCAGTCTAGGCCTGTTAGGGAAAGTTTTCTAGAGGAGGTAAGAACTAAACTTTGTTATTCAGTAATTCATTCAGAAAATGTGCATTGATCATCACCTATGAATGTGCAAAGCATTGTTCTAGGAACTTCAGGTATATGGTGAGTAAAAACAGCCCTCTTAGGGAGAGCTTACATGCTAATAGAAGAGACAGATAATCAGATAATTACACAAATAAATAGAAAATTACCACCATAGTAATTGATGCAAACGAGAGGTATCTAGTATTAGAGGCACTTATCATAGGCATATGTGACCTAGTTTCAGGTTAGGTTGGAGGAGGGCTTCTCTCAGAAAATAACTGAGGTTTGAAGGATGAATAGGAGTTGATTGATTAGAATTGAGTCATGTTTTGATTCTAGACACAAAGAATAGCATGTTTAGGTGGGAATGTAGATGTTGGGGACTATGAGGAGTGCTGAACAAATAGCAATCCTTTTCATTGTCTAGATTCTGAATAAATTCAGGGGAAAAAGACCAATGACTAGGACACAAAGAAACCAAAGTATCATCCTTATTAATGACCAAGTTGCTATTAGAGAATGTTGACAAGGTGGGAGAGCCGAATTTACTTCCTATTACTGAATACCAAAACTATTCATATTTAACTACTGTGCTAGCCAGAATTTTCCAGAGAAACAGAACTAATAGAATATATAATTTATATGAGATATTTATTATGGGAATTGGCTTATACGATTACAGAGGTTGATAAGTCCCAAAATCTGCCATCTGCAAGCTGGAGACTCAGGAAAGCCAGTTATGTAATTTAGTCTGAGTCTGAAGGTATGAGAACCACTACTTCAGATGTCCTTGGACAGGAGAAAATTAATGTCCTAGTTCAAGAAAGGAGTGAAGTAGCCTTTCTTGTGCCTTTTTGCTCTATTCAAGCCCTGAACAGATTGGATGATGCCTGACGACACTGGGGAAGGAAGATCTGCTTTTTTCAGTCTATTAAGTTAAATGCTAATCTCTTCCAGAAACACCCTCACAGGCACGACCAGAAACATCTTTTTTACCAGTTTCCTGGGCATCGTTTAACTCAGGCAAGTTGACACATAAAGTTAACCATCGTAAGTGCCTAGTTACAAAAGGTTGTAAACCAGTCATGACCTCTATGGAAGAAAGAGGCATTTTGTGAAATTCACAATATAAAGAAACAGAGCATGACTTGAACATTGTGTAGGATGAGTAGAAAGACTGTGTAGTAGAGAGAGGTTAAAAATAAAGTGTGGATGCATGATGAATCAGGCCTTTGGAGGAGGCTGAGGGCAAGAACTAAATTAGGGTGAGGCAAATTAAGCTTCCAAGGCACAAAGTGTAAGCATGCAATTGCTCCCAGGGTCATACGAGTGTAAAATGAGCATCCAAGGATAGGCCTCCTTACATCTTGTGCCCTGGGCACCTCTCTTGCCTCTCCCTAGTCCTGGTCCTGCTGAAGGCCTGTTATTGAAGTCACAGGGGAGGCACTGGCCTTGAAAAAGAGTGGGGATATTTCATCCTCCGAGACTGGAAAAACAATATGAGAATAGACATGTATGCAGTTAATTTAATAATGGACAGAAAATTAAGGAAGAACACATCAGATTGAGTCGTGTTTCTTGATGATGAACCAGGAAGCTAAATTGACAGCTTAACATGAGTACAGAGTTTGAGTAGGAGGCTGATAGTTGTGAACATTTGGAACATGCTGGCAAAGGATAAGAGGTAATCACAAGCAGTACTGAAAGCCTTGTTAAGACTAAAGATCAGTTTTAGTGCTTGATCACCTCCACTAGTGTGCAGCTGCCAAGATGCAATGAGTGGTGGGGGCATGACATGGCACTAGTAGAGCTTTTACAAGGTGAGTACGACAGTGGATAGGAGTAAAAGGTACAGGTGAGAGAGAAATCCAGATGGTAAACCATGGGAACTAGGTATGATATAGAGACAGGAGAGGCCAGTAGGTTGACAATTGGCTGGGGGAAACTGTAAGATCAAGGGAGACAGTAATGATCTTGGTGAAGCTGAAGAACAGAGGTGGTCAGAGTCAGATCGAGTATGTGAGAACTAAGAAAAACAAGACTTATTTATTGGCATTCTTTCCAGCAGATGGGTCGATTCCAGAGTGTTTCTGAGTGAGGCCTTGGATGCAGATGGCTGTGGTTGTGTAGCAGTGAAGGTCAATGTAGTTTAAAAAATGAAGGAACTGAGGTTTGATGGCTACATGGCAAGTCCACACAAACCGTGAATTATCCTAGGATGATTGTTGGAATTGGATTACAAATATCCTAATTCTCATATCAAAATGCCCGGTGAATATCGGTGAGGGCCTCTGGAGAAAGCCTGTAGCTGACAGTAAATGAGAAGGCATTAGAATCTGGTTGGAAATGGGAAAATAATGGGAAAAGTTAGAGTGACTCTTTTTCAGACTTTCTTCTACTTTGCTACAGACAGAGCAATCATATCTAGGTAAAGACTTAGGGATTGTGAAGAAGGATGTATTAATTGCCATTTAAAATATGTTCTATTACTATTCCGCAGTTATAGCTATGTAGAGTTGTTTTCCACATAAGGATTCCCTGTGGCTTGAAGTATTGCATCACTTAGTTCTATCAAGCTTGGGAAGTGAAGTACTTCAATTCAAAGAACACTTGCTGAATAATTGCTATGTGCCTGAGTTGTCTTGCTAGATCCTAGGATTATCCAGAAGTGTATCTTACCTTTGTATCCTTCCCTGACAACCCTAGGTTCTTGTAGGAACCTTGTGATTGAGCTACAATGTCCAATGAAGAATAGGAAGTGTCAAGTCTGCTAATTTAGAAAGAGAATCTCAGCTTTGAATTAGGCATGGGAGCAAAAATAAATAATAATTGTTTTAAAGTCACTTAATTTTGGCCGGGCACGGTGGCTCACGCCTGTAATCCCAGCACTTTGGGAGGCCGAGGCGGGCGGATCATGAGGTCAAGAGATCGAGACCATCCTGGCTAATACGGTGAAACCCCGTCTCTACTAAAAAAAAATACAAAAATCTAGCTGGGCGTTGTGGCGGGCGCCTGTAGTCCTAGCTAATAGAAGGCTGAGGCAGGAGAATGGCGTGAACACGGGAGGCGGAGCTTGCAGTGAGCAGAGATCGCGCCACTGCACTCCAGCCTGGGCGACAGAGAGAGACTCCGTCTCAAAAATAAATAAAAAAATACATAAATAAATAAAATAAAACATAAAGCCACTTAATTTGGGGGTTAATTGTATGTAGGCTTGTTTGAGATCTAGGTGATAGAGACAACATTTGTTTTCAATACTCTACTGCTAACAATAATTCTGCTACGAATAATGTACCAGGTGCCTTAGTGTATGTTGTGGGTTTCTGTAAGGTACACATCTAGTAGTTGAATTGCCGGCTTATAGAGTATTTACATTTTCGACTCTACTAGACACAAAGGCTAGTTTTCTCTGCAAAACAATTGTAATGAAAGAAACATGTTTTAGTGTTTGGTTCTCCTTCTTACTAATAATTGTATTTCTTCTTACCAATAATTTGTACTTTCAGAATTGTATTTGTTGGTCATTCTGAGAGCTATGCAATGATATCTCATTTTAATCGACATTTCCATGATTACTGATGAGGTTTAGGTTTAACATATTTTCAAATTTATTGACCATTTGAGTATGTGTGTTTGTTTTCTGTTACAATCTTTTGCCCATTTTTCGTTTATTTTACAAGAATTTAATTGATTGATTGATTGATTTATATTTATTTGTTATTTTTCGAGACAGGGTCTCTATCACTCACACTGGAGTGCAGTGGCGCAATTATTGCTCGGTGCAACCTCAACCTCTGGGTTCAAGCAATCCTCCTGCCTCAGCTTCCCAAGTAGCTGGGACTCCAGGCATATGCCACCACACTCGAATAATTTTTTATTTTTATTTTTGTAAAGACAGAGTCTCACTATGTTTCCCAGGCTGGTCTCACACGCCTGGCCTCAAGCAAGCCTCCTACTTCTCCCTCCCAAAGTGCTGTGACTATGAGCATGAGCCACCATGCCTGATCAACACAATTTTTAACATTTTCTTTTCTAATATTCATCTGCTCTTGTTTCATTTCTCCCATTGTTCATAACTACTTTTTTTAAATGGTTGCGATGCTTTATTTAGGTCTTTGAGCATAAGTAAAGAATACTTACTTTAAAATCTTTCTCCAATTCAAAGATTGGCAAACTTTTTCTATAAAAGGCAGGATAGTAAATATTTTAGGCTTTGCAGGCTATACAGTCTCTGTTACAACTACTGAACTCTGCCTTGTAGTGCAAAAGCAGCCAGAGACAATACATACATGAATGCGCATTGCAGTATTCCAATAAAACTTTATTTACAAGACAGGCGTTGAGCTGGATTTAACAGGAGGGCCACTGGACTAACTATGCTATACAACTAATTGCATCTGGAATAAATTCCTATTCAGATGGTTGATTTTGCTCATTGTCCCTATATGTCTCCATGTGTTTTAGATTTTGGTTTCTCTTTAAGAGGAAGTGGTTTTGTTGTTGTTGTTATTCTTGTCAATTTCTTGATCGTTTCTTATTTTCTTATTACTCCCAGGCCATCTGTTTCTGGCTGGGAAGGAAAATGGGAAGAGAAGTTAAACACATTTTTCCTGGTATATTTGTATATATTTATATAGTTCCTCCTTTGAAACAGGGTCTGTGTCTTATTTCTGTATGCCTAATGACTATTAAAATATCCACTTGACCTTTGGGTACATTTTCATTATGAGTTTTAGAGGAATGTAGATTTAAAGAAAACAATAAATTTCAATTAAAATATTTGATTTAAAAAGGTTTCTCCTCCTGCACTGCTAACTGTGAAGTAGAGAACCTTAAAAGATATTTATAATACTGTCTTTCTTATTACTTGATTAAAAAGAATTGACCTGAAATAAATTATTGCTTTAATGAGTATTCTGACAGACTCATTTAAAGAAAGTTAATACAGACAAGACTCTTCCCCTAGCATAATAACAATGATTATAATTAACTATTGTACATACATTTATCTAAACATAATTTGAATCAATTTATTTGAGAACCCTTGTACACAGGAAAACATTAAAGAGAGTAAAGTGAAGTCTCAGAAGTGTTTCAAAGTAAGTGATTAACACTGAGGACATAATTGAGAGGCAGTTAAGGGGATATTTCAAAGACATGCTTTCCAAATGAATGTCTTGTTATATAGTAGTTAATTTTATTTTCTGACTTAAAAAATCATTGAAGGCTTGCTTATATGCACTTGGTTATCAATTTGCTTGTTAGTTATAATTGCTTCCAATTTGTCTTCTTTCTTTGCTTGATTCTCACATTGTGCAGTGGACCTTGCTTATTTTTAAGTGATTGATTTTCCCATCATGATTTCATTTTATATTTTATTAAAGATATTCCACATTTTTTCTGTTATCTTTCTGAGTTAAATGCTGCACCATTATTTTACATCAATGTGATCACCGATGGAAGCCTTTGTCCACAATTTAAGAAACCATTTAGTAAAGTTTTAAAAGTGCACCACTCTGGAGTTTAGGGTTTCCCTTGTTATTTCATTTGATGTCAGTTTCTATTTACTGTAGTTTGTACATATGAAGCATGTGATTTATATGTATCTTTGACCAAAGGGTAAAATACTGTGGAGTGTCATAGTGCATTCTCACTTTTGAATGATCCCCATTAAGTTATTCCAGAAGAAAAGTCAAATTTAATGTTGTTTTTGCCTTTGACTCCAGGGGGCAGTAGAAAATAAGAAATGATAATACCTTGCCTCGTTGCAGTTTGCATTTAATGCAATTATTAAAGCCAGAAGGAAATGACAGATTTTTCTGAAGCCAATTAGCATTTCACTGTGTATCTTTTAAGAGATGGACTTTTAAAGGAGGAATCTGGGGTGTCCGTTCATATCCTCATCTGGAGACCAGTAACTGTTTTTCTGTCATGTTTCTGTGTTCTCTTTTGCAATCCTTTAATGATTTTAACACAATGTGCTTCCTCTGAAGGATTTATTTAAAATTCTCTATATTTAAAATTGACCTCTCCTTATGCATACACATGTACACATGAGCAGGCAGGCTTACACATATACACATCACATATACAGCCAGGGAGATAAGAAGCTGCTAGCATACCATCGTGATGGTATACATAAGCAAGTAATACACTAAAATAGTGGTAACAAAAGCTATCTATTGAGTATCTTCTTAATGGCAGGTCCTGTGCTAGGACCTTTATATACCAAGTCTCATTTGACTTTATAACAAAATCTCATTTTTACAAGTAAGGAAATTGAATTTCAGTTTGCCCAATGACTGTCCAGCTAGCAAATGGCTAAAGCCGATTAATAAACATATGTTCTTTTCACTATGGTAACCTGGATGTCTATACCCTATGTAGCATATATTTTATGCAAGAAGGAATAAGGATCAGATGGAAACAGATTTGATGATCCCATTCTACGTGTCTGTTTTGTGCACAACAGTTATTTTTAAAGACTTTCAGTTTTGTTTGAAGTGAACATTTTTTACCACTTCAATATTTAGTCTACACTTGCTAAAAGTCACATCTCCAGACTAATAGATTTTAAGAAGCTACTTTGCTCAACTTCTAAAGCAATTATGGGCTTTAGCATAAGCTTTTGTGTTCAATACATAGGTTCTGGTTGCACAAGCTAGAAGTGGTTGAGTCATCATATTAGAGTGATGTAAAAAGCATTTTTGGCTGAAGAAACAAGGAATTAATATTTGGCCATTACTCTCTTATGATTAGTTCATTACAGATCCTGCCTTTTTCTACCTCACAGAAGAGTGCTGAGGGCATCTAAGAGGACAAGTACTGGGAAGTCTTTTTAGAAAAACAAAAGCAAGCAGACCAATATCCATCTTCATTTGAATGTATATTCTCTAAAAAGAAAATGATAATATCAGAAGAAAGGATTAAATACAGATTTAAGATTGATAAATGGTTATTGAAAATCACTGAAGAACATATGATTTAAACTATAAGGTAACCAGTACTGATAAACATTTTAAAGCAGTTATCAACGCTTAGAATACTACATTGTTAGACATCGTCTAGACCATAAAGTTCACTTTCTCTAACTCCATCTTTTCACAGATCTGGAAACTGATCCACACATAGGTTTCAAGTTGCTGATATGTTTGTCAGGTGTGGCACATCCATAATGGAGTAAATGCCATTATAACATCATTTTTATGAGAGGCACTGCTTACATGACCTTGACAATCAAGTCCCCAACCTGGAATATAATTGTCAGTTAACATATTACGAGTCCAGATATGTATGTAACAGGAATTTTGAAGGGCCTCTTTAACTTGGGATTTATAAACATAATACAATGATTGAGGATAAAGCAGTGTTCCTATATTAGTTTATTACTCCCATTCAACAAGAAGTGCCGAAACCCTGAACAACAAATGGCTCCCTTTGTTTTTTTTTAAGTCTTTCTTTCTTCTTCATGCAGGTCCTACATAGCATCATTTTGAATCCCACATTTTGGAGTCTTAATGGCTATCCTGGAATGGATTTCTTTCTTGTAGCAAAATACTGATGATTAATAATTACAAATAATTCTTGGCTTCTTTACATCTGGAATTATTTATTTATTTATTTATTTGAGACGGAGTTTTGTTCTTGTTACCGAGACTGGAGTACAATGGCACGATCTCGGCTTACTGCAACCTCCCCCTCCCGGATTCGAATGACTCTCCTGCCTCAGCCTCCCGAGTAGCTGGGATTACAGGTGCCTGCCACGACACCTGGCTAATTTTTTTTTTTTTTGTATTTTTCTTAGAGATGGAGTTTCACCATATTGGCCAGACTGGTCTGGAACTCCTGATCTCAGGTGATCCACCCGCCTCGGCCTCCCAAAGTGCTGGGATTACAGTCATAAGCCAACGTGCCAGGCCTGGAATTATTTAAAGTACAGATTTGTAAATAGCAACTCTTCCTGGATTGATTCCAAGATTTTTCTTTCCTCTAAATTGGATTAGCAAGATGCCTTCTTGTTTTCCAGAAAATGGCTCATCTTTCTATTTGCATGGGTCTGCAGATTGCTGCTTCTTGAATGCTCCCTCTCCTAGTGATTTCTCCTTGCTGAGGCGGTTGGTGGGAGAGTGGCAGGGAGGTTATATTCCTCTTCTTTTTTGTGGAATCTGATCCACAAAAATAGCATCCAGTGGAAAGAGGCATAGACACTATAGTACTTTCCATAAATAAAATTTCATGTAGTCTGGATCTAGCATATCTGAAATTTACCCCTATAACCATTTCATTTCTCATGTGCCTAATAAGCATTAGGAGTTTGATCTTTCATAACTATTATGTTTATTTTAAATATTATATGAGTAAATAAAAACATCTGGATAGGAACTCCTGCATCTTCTCATCACTTACTCACACAGACAACTTGTCTCTACACCCGTTCTCCATCTTCTGTCCAAGTATAGTAGAAGAAAGAAACACCATCATCCCTGTTAAAGGTTCTCTTCTCCATGTTTACCTTGTATCCCATCCCTTCTTGCATGTTTCAGAAGTGTAGTTTCTCAACCAACTCCTTTCTCTCCTGCATTATCAGTGTCTCATTCTCTGCAGAATTATTCTCAGCAGCAAAAAAGTCCCAATAGCTTTGATTCTTAAATTAATTTTCCTTCATCCCTTGCTTCTAAATCCTCTCTTTCCTACACATAAAAACTCAACGTGTTTGTATTTGCTTCCATATTAACTGTTATCACAAATTCACGCTCATTTAGGCTTGTGTCCCCTCCATTCCACAGAAACTGCTCTGGTCAAAGTTACTGACAACCTCCACGGCACTAAATCCAGTGGTTAATGCTCCATTCTCAACTCATTCAACCTCTAAGCATTAGTTAACAAAGCGAGCTAAGCCCTCTGAAACACTCTTCTCTTCTGGGCTTTAGCGTCACCAGCCTATCCAGCTCACACCCCTGCTTCATTGGCTACTGTTTGTCAGTATCCTGTATATGCCTTTCCTCTTCTTCCTATTTTTTTTTTTTTTTTGAGATGGAGTGTCGCTGTGTCACCAGGCTGGAGTGCAATGGTGCAATCTCGGCTTACTGCGACCTCTGCCTCCCGGGTTCAAGAGATTCTCCTGCCTCAGCCTCCTGAGTAGCTGGGACTGCAGGTTCATGCCACCATGCCTGGCTCATTTTTGTATTTTTAGTAGAGATGGGGTTTCATCATGTTGGCCAGGATGGTCTCGATCTCCTGACCTCGTGATTCGCCTGCCTTGGCCTCTCGAAGTGCTGGGATTTCAGGCGTGAGCCACTGCACCTGGCCTCTTCTTCCCAATTTTTAAGTGTTGGAGTGCTGAGGGCTTCATTCTTGGCCCAGTTTCCCCCTCTAACTGTACTCACATTCTTCAGTCCCATGACTACATTCTATCTATATCTTTACAATTCTGTGAATTCATATTTTAGCTTGAATTCTTCTCAAGTTCCAGACATATTTTCAGCTACCTACATGCCATTTGGAGAGCTTTCTTAAACTTAACATGGCAGAAAGAGAATTGAATCCCTGCCCTTTCAGCCTCACCTCATAACAACTCCTCTCCTATTTTTACCCATCTCAACAATTAGCATTGCATTCATCCATCTCCTTAAACAAAAATATAGGGTATCATCCTCACCCCCTATATAAAATCCAGAGCAAATTCTGTAGGGGGCACCCTTTCTCTCATGCTCACTGGCGCACACACTTTCTCCTTTCTCTTCATGCATATATATTTATATGTGTGTGTGTGTATATATACACACATATGTATATGTAAAGGTGTATGTATATGTATTTTTTCTTTCTTGCTGGCCTTCCTTCTGTTTCTCCAACATACCAAGCTACTTTCTACCTTAGGTATTTGCACTTCCTATGTGCTTTTCTAGGAGTTATGTTCCCTAAAAATCTTAGTAGCCTTGCTTTTCTCTCTCATTGTCTTAGCTTTAGTACTTTGTAAAGTTGCATCCCCCTTATCTGTTATTCTATTATATTATGTTGTTTCTTACAAAAAATCTTCCTACATTTATCTCTGAAATGATCTTATTTATTTGTATACATTTTAAAATTCACTGTCAGAGTCCACGAAGCTCCCAGTAAAAGGAGCCTTGTCTATCTTGTTCATCACTGTATCCCCAGGACCTAGAACAATGTCTGGCTGAATTAGGTGCAGAGTAACTACTTGTCAGATGATTTGATTGTTAGCGATTTTCAAGTTATTTGAAGTTTACAAACTTTGTATGAAGAGATATGCATACAAAGAGATATATAAAATTTTATACTATAAAAATTTTAAACATATAACAAAGTTAAAAAAATTTTACAATCAACACCTGTATTTCCACCACCTAGGTTCTAACATTAAAATGTTATTATACTTGATTTATCACATATCTGTTTATGTATCCATCCTTCTGTCTACATAAATGAATTTTAAAAACTTTTCAAATAATTTTATAAAGCCTACTTAAAGGAGAGACTTGAGATAGTGAATATTTTCCAAGTTCTTAAATTTCTGTGTATTAGAGAAGAAGCAGGTGGCTGCTTATTTTGGCATCCAGAGCTTTAGAGTGGAATCCCATGGTGTGTTAAACCACTGTACATTGAACTCTTAACATTCACAGAAGCCAAAAATTAAAATTGTGTTCTGAAGCTGTTGCTCAGTCACAATGACAGACAATATCATTGTGGGAGATTAAGTGACTGTGTTAAAATGAATTCTAGCATTTAATTGAGGATGTTTAGTCTAACTGAGAAACAATGGGAAAACTAAGCTTTGTAATTAATAAATCTGTTAGAAAAATAACCACGGTTGATTTAATTCTTCTTCTCTTGGTAGACATTGATGCCCATTGTTTCTTTTACTCCTTTATTTTATTTAATTAGTCTGTTTCACTGTTTACTGACACTCGTACTTTTGAGTAGAGAGGAGGAAGTATCAATAGTTCCCAAACTGGCTTAAGTCATAGGATGAAATAATGAAGTATATTGGTGTTGATTAATTCATACAATCATATAATATTGTTTATTAATTATACTTATAATGTCAGAACCGTAAAGCCCTTTATAATCATCTAGTCCAATCTTCTCTTTTTATTGATAGAAAAATTAAGACTCTGAGAAGGGAAAGGGGGTTTTTCAAGGTTATGTATTTCCTAATACATAAACCTAATATGTATAAACCTAATATGTCTAGAAGCTAATTCTCTTCTCTTCTTGCAGAAAGTCAGAAGAGTTCATTTTCCCGGCCTAGATGATCTCTTGGGTTCTTCTAGTTCTGATATCGCTTCACTGTCTAATTGGACTACAACTTAAACCTGATGTGCTTTGTATGTTTGCATTGCATTTATAATACTTTAAATTACACTAGTACTTAGGCTTTAATTAATAATAAAAATTACTGATTTAATGGACAGTTATTTTCTTTTTAATTTGCATATTATTCCTCTTAATGTTCTACTGAAGCTTCTTCCAGCTTTCCTGAGTTATCAAGCTTTGACCAAAGAAAAAACTTTAAATGCCATAATAGGCTGATCCAGGTTTAGTGGGCCTAAAGTTCATACAATTTGGGCGTCCAAATGAGAAATAAGGGTTAAAAATATTACTTCAAATGACCCAGAAAAGTGAGGGGCCTTGAGGGATAAGCTTCATGTACTTCATTGTGAACCTATCTCTGAATGCCAGAAAAAATAGTTTAGCTAGGTAAATAGCACAGGGAAGGGAAGGGACAAAAGGATGTTAATGTTTTCTAAATACCCACTGTGTGACCAGCATCATACTAAACATTTAAAATATAGTATCTTATTAAATCCTCACAAAACGATGAGACTTTTATTATATGTAGGCTATATTTTGTAAATTGGGCAAGTCTGCACAACTAGTAAATGGCAAAACAGTATTTGAACCTAGGTCTTTCTGATTCAAAAATCTGCGCATTCCACCATATCCTTATATGAGGATACCTGTTATTTTAATGCTCTGTTAATCACAATGGAAAACACAAATATAATCAAATATACATGTTGACAGCAGAGGGCTTCCATTCATAAAGGATAAGAGGAATACTTAAATAATGATAATTCAAGACACAAAAGTTTTACTTGCATCAAAAAAGGCTTCAAGGTAGAACCATCACTATCTTTGCCAATGGTAGGAGATGCTCTAACAAATATAAATGTGATGCAGCGTTTATTTTTCCAAGCACTTCTTTATTTGATTTAGTATTTCAATAGTTTTGGCGTACGGGTGGTTTTTGGTTATATGGAAGTTCTTTAGTGGTGATTTCTGGGATTTTGGTGCACCCATAACTGGAGACGTGTACACTGTACCCAATATGTTGTCTTTTATCCATCACTGCCCCACCCATTCTTCTCCTTTGAGTCCTCAAAGTCCACTGTATCATTCTTATGCTTTTGCATCCTCATAGCTTAACTCCAACTTATAAATGAGAACATATGGTATTTGGTTTTGCATTCCTGAGTTACTTCACTTTGGAATAATGGCTTCCAGCTCCATCCAAGTTGCTGCAAAATATATTATTTTATTCCTTTTTATGGCTGAGTAGTGTATATATATGTATATATATATACATATATATACATATATATGTATATATGTGTATATATACACATATATATACATATATATGTATATATGTGTATATATATACACATATATACATATATATGTATATATATGTATATATGTGTATATATATACACATATATACATATATATGTATATATATGTATATATATATACATATATATATATACTATGTAGTATATATATACATATATATTTTGTATATATACCACATTTTCTTTATTCACTTGTTTGTCGATGGGCACTTAGGTTCCATATCTTTGCAATTGAGAATTGCGCTGCTGTAAACATGCACGTGCAGGTGTCTCTTTTATACAATGGATTTTCTTTTGGATAGATACCCAGTAGAGGGATTGCTGAATCAAATGGTAGTTCTACTTGTAGTTCTTAAAGAAATCTCCTACTTTTAACCATGCTCTCTCAATCTCCCATCCTGTCCCTTAGCAACATCTTTAGCAGATTTCATTACTTTGTGGCTATTTTCAGCTATCAAATTTAGTTAAACTGAGTGTAAAAAATTTCAAAAATTTATGCTATCTTCTGCTCTAGTGCAGACTAGAGCTCTTACCTGGCTGTTTGGAGGCCAGTATGAGTGGTAGAGGGTGGGGAAGAGTCAAAGTCAACTGTTCTGAGATTATTTTACTTTCTTTCTTTTCTTAAAGGAGTTCCTTTTGTGCTGGGGAAGGGAGAGGGAAATAGTACACAGAGATCTTCTTACATCATTTATTGGTCACCTACTGTGGCTGGTGATCCCATTTTGTCCAACATGGTAGCATCTTCTGCTGTATGGTTTTCCCATATATGAAGTGTGTGGCTTTCTTGAGGCACTGTTTTGCTTCATCTTGGCCCTTTCTAATACTGAAGACTATCACAGGAAGGAGCAGTTGTGTCTTCCTTCAGTCTCTCCAGGTAGGAAGGCACCACCTTATTTGCACAGTATCTCTCTATGTAGTCCTACACCTTCCACCCTTTGTGCTTAGGCTCTCTTATAAGTCCTCCAAGTCCATAAAACTAAGACTGAGAGGGTTTTACCCATATTCTTCCAAGGCATAGCTCTCTATAATCTCTTTCGGCCTTGCTGGTATAGAGAATTTCAGCAGAACTCCTACCTTTAGAACTAACTAGACCACAAGAGGATATATATTTCTATGCTATTTTATGCCTCAAATGTCTTCAGGGCTCTCAAGATCTCTCAATATCCTCCTGTCTCATGGCATTACCAGGGAGAAATTGCAGCCTTATATGGGAAGTGAGAGACATCTCATTTTCTTGCAAGCACCCATGATCTCTCTGAATTATTCTTTTGAAGCTACCCTTTGGCCTCACTTAGCCTGTGTTAATGGCAGAAAGTGCTCCATCTACTCTCCCATCAGGAAGGAAATAATTTCTTACTAGAAGCTCTTTACAAACCACAAAGCCAGTGATTCCACTTATCAAACACCTTCTTCCAGGCCATGCAAAAATAGGTTATGTGGGCTGTTTGCTAAACTTTCCAAGGATAAACAGAAATTCTTAGAAACATTAATGCAGAAATAATAAATTACTTAGAAAGGAAAAAAATATCAAATTTGAATTTTATTTCTCATTTGCAACACTGAAGCTGTAAGCTCTTGAATAGAATCTACAGACCACTGACAAAAAAGCACCACAACAAATATCACTCTTACAACAAAGAAAAAGGACTTCTTGCCCCTACCCGTGATTACTAGAGTGAAACACTCTGACCGTTTTCTGGCTATTCCCCTCCTCATAGAGCAATGAATTTAATGAGTCACAGGGCTGTGCTCACCTGGAGCCAATGGTCACGAGCCAGAAATTGGCCCTTTCTGTACTACCACTTTCTGATACAGAACTATAGCCAAATAATTGATTAGAACCTAGACTGTCAGTTGTTATAAAGGCATGCTTATCAAGGTAGGATACTATAACATGTTTAATGATTTATTAACTTGGTTTATAACTTTTAGTTTATTTTTTAGTTGACAGCATACAATTTGACATTCTGATATATGTATGTGTAATTTTTAGATATTTAGGCATATGATATGTTGAACTCTAGTTTTGTCATTGTTCTGGGGCCCTCAAATGTTAGAAATAAGCCTGACCATAACCCAAGGATTATCCTCCAGCCAAGATATCAGTGATATGTCAAGATACAGCAGATATTTGGAAATGTTTGGGAATTTAGAGACTGTATTATCCATGAACCTCATATGAGTAATATACTTGAGAGAAAAAATAAAATAACCAAACACTAAAGGAACCAAAAGAGAAACTTTAGGATAAAAGCAAGAAAGATGAGAAAAACCGTGGTGAGCAAAATTTTATAGATATCTATATTCATCTCTACCTCTGTCTCTATCTCTATCTGTATATCTCTATTTCTATCTTTATCACTATCTCTATCATTATCTTAATGTAATAGGTTAGAAAGTTTGCAACATATGCCTTAAGGGTTAAAGTGAAAATAAGGGCTCTCAGAATAAACTTAATATAGAGAAAATTTGAATAAGTACTAAGCTATCTTCACAAAACCTAGAATCTGGAGATGGGGAAAGGAGGAAATAAATGTCTTCCGAAGATCACTTGTGGTTGTGGTGGTGGTAGTGTGGTAGGAATACTAGCAAATGTGAAGAATGTACAAATATTCTAAAGTAATCATGTAATTGAAAAAGGGGTTATTAGGGAAGACATGGAGCATCTCGGCAGAGGATACTGCTTCTTGATGTGGGAAATATGGGAGTGGCTTAAACAATCACAGTTTTTTTCACAGGATGGAATATTATGCAGTTATTTAAAAAGTATCAGACATATCAGCTGAATTGGAGGGGATTTCTATGAGTATTGTTGTGTGAATAAAATATTAAAGTAAGGTATGTAAAACATGATCTCATGTTGGAACAAGTAATGGGGGATAAAACCTCTCTTGTATCTATATGTCGTATGTGTAGAATTGTATGAGCCTTCAACCAAATATGGACTGATATACATATCTGCATATAAGATTGTTAATACAGGTTACATGGGGTGTGGTGGGCATCAGAAAATGACAACAGGGAAAAATGTAAGACTCAAGTTAAAAAAAAAAGATACAAAAAAGTCCCTGCACTAAAATAAAGACAGTGCTGCTTCTCTTCTCTCAAAATAGTATTCCATTCTCAAAAAAGTTTGGGAAATGCCAGATTACACTAAATTAAATAGGTTTTATTATGGCAGGCCTTCATGGAATCTTTACCATATTAAATATGTGCCATGAATCTTTAATGTAAGAATACATTACATAGAATACATTTTTGTGGTGCACCCATTAATAACTCCCAAAAGAAGAATTTTGCAGAATTATTTGGGGGAAATGCTGCTGTAGTCATTTTTAATATGAAAGTATCAATATTGCCCTCTGGTAGATATCTTACCATGATCTTGTTCTATGTCTTTATTAAATACTGTATTAGTTTGTTTTCACACTGCTGATAAAGACATACCCGAGGCTGGGAAGAAAAAGAGGTTTAATTGGACCTACAATTTCACATAGCTGGGGAGGCCTCAGGATCATGGTGGGAGGTGAAAGTCACTTCTTACATGGCAGCAAGAGAAAAATGAGAAAAAAGTGAGAGCAGAAACCCCTGATAAACCCATCAGATATAGTGAGACTTATTCACTATCACGAGAATAGCACAGGAAATACCAGCCATCATGATTCAATTACCTCCCCCTGGGTCCCTCCCACAACACATGGGAATTCTGGGAGATGCAATTCAAGTTGAGATTTGGGTTGGGACACAGCCCAACCATATCAAATACTTGAAGTACCTTGTCACATTGCTTACCATCATTTAGCACCCCTAAATTGCTGGAAATGATTATGTAGGCATTTCACATTCTTCTCATGCATCTACTATTGATTTGATGAGGGCTGGTTATCACCATCTTGATTACTCCTCTGTCAAATATTACTTGTACATTCATGTTGCTAGTAGATTTTGAGATTTATGTTTATATTTTCTTTTCTTCACACTCCCTCACAAGTTTCAAGTGTCACCGTGACTCTATATTTAGAGTACTACAATGTTTTAGACACTGAACAACACTTTTCCGTTTCTTAGCTCAAACTTGTACAAGCTGACAGTTTAATCCAGACACTGTATAATCCTTTGATTTCAAGGCTTGGACAGTGGTGGAATAAAAGAAATTTATGTTTTCTGTCATCTCAGTCAAAAGACAGAATTGAAAAAGAAAATCTTGAACTACAAGTATTTCCAGTCTCTCACTGGATACTGTCAGGTTGAGAAAGGTACACAAACCGATAACTGACTTAGATATTTTCAAGGACTTAGAAGATAGGATTCAGAGATTTGCTCATTTAACAGGCATTGGTTGACATAGTTTTCCCAGCTATCTGGTAGTGACAAATTTTTTTTGAGCAGTAATTTTTTTTTTTACTGTATTTCAGACTCTGAATGCAAAGCTCCAAATAATGTGGAGTTATAGAGTCTCAAGAAACAACCTGTGGTATTGAGGCGAACCGGGGTGTGCCACAGGAACATATGACCTCCAAATCTTAGTGACTTAAACCAACACAGTTGCTTGCGTTTGCTCTGGGCTCTGCTGCAACGTTATCCTCCCTCTAAAACCCAGGCTGCTCAAATCGCCATCATCTAGAATGTTACTGAATGCTGTGGCACAGAGAAACACTGAGCGTAAAGGCTCTCAAAACTTCCATTGGTGCCCAGAAATGAAGTGTTTCACTTTTGTTCACATTGCACAGGCAAAAGCAAGTCACAACTAACTTCAAATGGTTAGAGAAGTACAATCGACCTGTGCCCAGAACAAGTTATAATATTGTGAAGAAACTTAAAGCGTACCACACAGCCTGTTGAAAGGCCATCTAGTTTATACCTGAACAAAATTCTATCTTTGCTATGGCTAAATTGTACATTCACGCACACACCAAACTCATATACTTATAAAGTGACAACGGGTCTGTATTATTACTGCCAGTATTAGAATTCTTTACATACGAACAAGGTCCTAAAATTTGAGTAACCAGTTGAGCACATAATTGCATTATTTGTTTGGGCTGAATACTCTTCAGGCTCTTACCAGGATTTGTATGTGTGATTTTCTGAATTAAATACATTTAAAGAATATTTTCAACACAAATACTGCTTATTGCAGAAAGGGAAAGAGTAATATCTAATATTTAAATATCCTTTGATTATTTTTTAATGATATCTCAAGAGCTTTAGTAATGACCAAATGATTGGAGACAGGAAGGTGGAATGAAAGAAGGGGTATGAAGACAATACTTGAAACATATTTTTAGTCTTTACAAATCAGAATTTGTATTTATGAGAAATTATTGAATTTAAAATGATTTAGTCTTGTTTACTTTTCATTGCATTAGACTTCAGTATTCAATATTTACTAAATTATGCTTCTAAATTACATTATCAATATTATATTACAAATTTAAATAATACTGTGCTTAAATATGAAAATGTGTGAACATCTTTTATAAAACAGTTTTAACTTGTTAAAAGAAGAAAGGTGGACTCTAAAATATGTGAAGGGTATAGCCTTTTCAGTGATAATCTAAAGCATAATGCTCAAGATATATTTTTAGAGAATCTCTAATATCACCACCAGGGGCACTGAGGGAATAATTTTCTTTTGGAACATTCCTATTATCTTCCCCCCCAGATAAAGTCTCATAGATCCAGAGATCACCTTTCTAGACCTTTCAGGCTTTTGTTCAGAAAACATCTGCTAACTTCTTTTCAAGTCACTATAACCATTTAAAATGCTCACTCTCAGGCTCCTCAGTCACATTAACTAGAAAAATGAGAAATACTTTAACTAAACAAAAGATACATTTGCGAAATTAGGAGCATTTTTGAAACCAAAGACAATTTGATGGTGTTTTGATTTGGGAAATTACAGGGATAGGAAAAAGCCACTTCTTGCCAATTTAGAAATTGTTAATATCTATTAAAAGGAGTAAGTTACCAAAATGGCTAAAGGCAGAACAATGATGCTTCCAGGTAGTAGATTGTATCAGGTTCATACTACCTATTGATGTGGAGAAGAAGTGGGTTATTCTCTCTGTTTCTATACCCTGGAGTTCCTTTGCCTACTGTGATCCTTAGCTAATCCTAACCCTGAGTGTTCCTAAACATCACGTCCAGATGATCTGACGTTCATGTCAAGAGTTCCCAGGTTTTGTCTCTTTTTTTTTTTCCTTAGATATCACCAAATTCTGTGCACTCTGTCTTACTTCATTTTTTTTTTTTTTGGTCTGTGATTTTGTTTTTAATTATTTTAAGCCTTATGATCACACATTAGTCTTAAATTTGTGTGTATCTCCTCTACTTTAACTCTTTTAAGTTGGCAAAAGCACCATTCCCAATCACAAATACACAGCAGTTCTACAGCTTTATGTTTCTGAATGGCTGTTTAAAGACAATCCTAAATTATAACTTGGTCTGACTTAGATAGTAAATAATTCAAGAATGAAGTTTAACTTGCTACTGTTTTAAAAGCATCTGCTCTTATAGATCATCTATAAAATGTGAGAAGTGTTAAATAATCTTTATTTGATATTACACATAAACCTCACTAAAATGCTTTTCAGTAAGTAAAATGAACCACTTTAGATACAGAGAATTCTAATTAGATTGGTATAGTTGAGGCCAAAAATATAAAGTACATGTTGCTACTTTATCTTCAGCCCTTACCGTTTAGAGGCAAATGAACACAAAGCACAGGTGGTTTTGAGACAATGAAGGAATTTCTCCAGTATTTAAATATATTAATATAACCAGTTATATAACTCTAAATATAAAACCAATCTCCAACAAGTTTTAAGATGGCGTTCACCACATTTGTGAAAAGTTGAACATTACTAATGAAGTCCAGTCATATCTTTAGAAGGAGTAAACAGCGATAGCATTTAGTGAATTGTAATTCCTATTAAAATTCAAAAAACTGAACATATTCATTTAACCACAACCCAGTCTTAGTTAAATCAGGACTGCCCAGCAAAAATATTCTGTCAGTCATTGATGATCTGAATTCTGGTGTGTGAGATCTATTAAATTATGGTGCACATAGAAAAATCATGAGACATTTTGGTTTTGTAATAAATAAGGAAGTGGCCAATTATTACTCATTAGTAGCTTTTTTTGAGATAAGCTATCAACTCTGCCCTTTCTCTTCTTCTTAATGCTGGAAAAGATCATTTTTGTTCCAGGAATGTACTTTTGGAGATTCTCCAAATACTCCATCATCAGTGTATCCTTTTCCCCAGGTGATGCTTTGTTCTTATCGACATCTGTATAAGAGAATCCAACAGCCTGACCTGTCTTCCGCCTGAAGAGACCACCCAGATTAGCCCAGTCTTGCGCTTTTGCCTCCGTTTTCCATGGTGTGACGCTGGGCAGACTTCTGAATAAAAACCTTCTTGCCTTTCTCAACATCACCCATGTTTAATTCTTTTGTCACTGGGGCTATGAGGGTTCCCGCTCGGAAGCCAGATGTTCCTCTCTATCCTGTCTTACATAATTTTGTGCTGCTGTAACAGAATACCTAAGACTGGGTAATTTATAATTAACAGAAACTTATTGTCATGTGGTTCTGGAGGCTGGGAAGTCTATGATTGAGGGGCTGGCATCTCTTGAGGGGCTTCTTGCTATATCATTTCATGGCTGAAGGGCAAAGAGGGTGAGAGAAATGAAGAGAAAAGGGGACTGAATTTGCCCTTTTAAAACAAACCCACTTCTGTGATAACAGCATTAATCTATTCATGAGGGGTAAAGCCCTCATGGCCTAATAGCCTTGTACTACGCCTCACCTCCCAACACTGATGCAATGGGGATTAAGTTTCCAGCATATGCTTTTAGAGGACATATTCAAACCATAGTACATCCCTATTTTGCAATATGGTGCCTAATACTTAATCTAATTATTTTATTTTATGCATAAGCTAATCCAAGAGAAAAAGTGTGTCTCTATTTTAAAAGTGAGAAATCAGAATCAGAGAGATTTAATGACTTGTGTAAGGAGAGCCAATATTCGAACCAAGGTCTCTCTTTTAAAACCGGTGGTTTCCTACTATTAACATAACCTAATCATTAATCTTCATACATGTATTGTAGCAAAAATACTATTCATTGAAAAGCTAGAAAAAGTGAGGCTGAGAGATGATACTATTATTGCCATTTTAGCAAAATAATTATATTGTTATGTAGAATAGGAATAGACAATCTACCTTTAAAAAGTATGCTATTTCAATGCTTCAATAATTGACTATTAATACCATGATTTGGAATAAGTAGTCACTAAAATTCACTAGTTTTTGTGGTATAAACCCCTAAACTGATCATCCTTTCAAAAAATTTTCATTTGTCTCTTTGGTATTGCTAAGTATACATTTTTTCCCAAGAGCCCAAAATTGCATTGAAGAGTGTAATTAATGGAACGAAGAAAATGCAGTCAATAATTCAAAATTTATTGATACTATTTCATCTAGGATGTTGGCATTGAATATAACCTTGGTTATCTTTTTTTCTACATTCCATTGAACAGTAAAAAACACAAGACATGCTTGTTATTCCACTTTTAAGCATTTTGGTGAAATATAGCAGTTAAGATAATGAAAATGCAGTACTTCGTTACAGTGAGATTAGTTTTTCTGGCTTAACTGATTTTCCTCTTAGGCTATAGAATTAATAGAACTGAATTGTTAAATGAGTATGTTTAAAGTATTCACAGTGACCAATGACCCCACTTATGGAACACAAGAATTAGACCTTTGCTCACACCCTTCACACACCTACACCCTCCCACCTCAGTCAATAGCCTTATTCTAATAGGCAAATACATTCTGTGATCAGTTTACCCAATTCAGAGAGTTTTTGGCACCTCGATTCTGAAGTATATCCCTCTCATGCCAACTTTTGCAGAAAGTGTTGTGTTTTACTTTGCTCAGGCCGCTGTAACAAAATACCATAAACTGAGTGACTTATAAACAACATCAATTTATTTCTCACAGTTCTGGAGACTGGGAAGATCAAGGCATCAGCAGATTCAGTGTCTTGTGAGAGCCCATTTCATAGATAGCACCCTCTTGCTGCGCCCTCATATGGTGGAAGGGAAAAGGGATCTCACTGGAGCCTCTTTTATGAGAGCACTAATCCCATTTATGAAGGCTTTGTCCTCATGACCTAATCACCTCCTGAAGGGTCCAACTCTTAATACCATCACACTGGGGATTAGGTATCCACATATGAATTCTGAGGGAGACACACACATATCATGTTTCAGAGGCAGATTTGTTAGCAAGTTCATGACTATAGCTTATACTTAAGGCAATTATGGAGCTGATGTCGGTTGATTATTTTGCATCCGTTATGTTTTACTTGTATTCCTTCTTACAGGGTGTTATTAGCTGTGTTCTTTCTCTGGCACCCTAGTGTATTCTCCATGAGTACCTATTTTTCCTTTATCTAGTAACATAGGCTTTACTAGGGATAAATCTGGGGGACCAAATAGTATTACTGGGAATCTTGAAGACATAACCTCAATGAGAGATGGGAACACAAGCCAATGGTGGAAGATGTGGGTCTGTAAGTAAGGAATTCTTTAAGGCTGCAGTTAGTATAGACTATTTGCAGTTGCTTAAACAAATAGCAGTTAGTTTTTCTCACAAAATAGAAAGCCTGGACGTAGGCAAGTGTATCGATGTTAGGGTGTCAAGAGGCCTCTTTTCCCTGATGGTCATAAGATGACATTCGTAGCTCCATAGCTTATAGCTTCATTCAAAGGTATGGGTGGGTGGCAGTGGCAGTGTCACGTCTTTTGTCAAAGATGCCAACTCTTTCTTAGAGCTCCTGGGAAGACTTCATTTCATTTCCAGGAGTGTGTCAGATAGGTAACCTTAGTACTAAGAAAGGCTTGGGGCCAGCTCGGTGGCTCACGCCTGTAATCCCAGCACTTTGGGAGGCCGAGGTGGCTGGATCACCTGAGGTCAGGAGTTCGAGACCAGCCTGGCCAACATGGTGAAACCCTGTTTCTACTAAAAATACAAAAATTATCTGGGCGTCTTGGTGGGCACCTGTAATCCCAGCTATTCAGGAGGCGAGAGGCTGAGGCAGGAGGATCACTTGAACCCAGGAGGCAGCGGTTGTTGTAGTGGGCTGAGATCATGCCACTGCACTCCAGTCTGGGCGACAGAGCAAGACCCTGAATCAAAAATAAATAAATAAATAAATAAATAAATAAATAAATAAATAAGGCTTGGAAAGCAGGTTTAGACTTTTTAGCTTCTAGGATGAAGGTGGAGAGGTGGGAGAGAATGTTGAGTTGCCCAACTGCATGGACCTTTAGAATGTTTTAGTGCCCTTGCTCCATCTGAGGGCTTTTATGCTTCTCCATGGTATAACCTCGGGAAAAAATTTTCAGCTTCCCTGCAGTTATATCTTATTCATATGACCTAGACATACTTGTGTGAGACTTTGATTTTGAGATGAGAAAATGGAGGAAGGTGATTTCATGTGAAATCCATTTTGTTGAAAAAAGTTGAGGTATAACTCTCTGATTTTGGGGGGACTGAAAATTGCAAAGTTTAGTTTCTGGCTCAACATTTGCCTGGGCAGGGGACAGTGGAAGCAATGGCAGTGATTTCCTCTAGTGCTCATCAGAAAAGCAACTGTGGCTGTGTTCCTTCTTTTCTTTTCTTCTTTCTTTCTTTCTCTCTCTCTTTCTTTCTTTCTTTCCCCTTCCTTCCTTCCTTCCTCCCTCCCTCCCTCCCTCTCTCTCTCTCTTTCTCTCTTTCTTTCCTTCTTTCTCCTTCCTTCCTTCCTTCCTTCCTTCCTTCCTTCCTTCCTTCCTTCCTTCCTTCCTTCCTTCCTTCTTTCCTTTTAAATCAATCTAGCATTGTAGCCTGGCCTTAGGCGTTATTCCTAAAGGCTTAAAGTTTAGTCCCATCCTGCATACCTCCAGACGATTCTGTGAATGATCCAGTATTCTTTAATTCAATTTATTTTCTTCTTAAGTAACTAGAATCATGTTGGTTGCTTGCAGCTAAAACCCTAGGTGATACAGTGAGAAAAATTAGGGGTGTTAAATTCAAGAGGGGTGGGAGGTCTAAAAGTCATAAAAATATCTGCCAAACAGAGAAGAGAAAAGAAAGACATTGCAGGCTGAAAGAACCACATAAGAAAATATATACAGATAGACCTGGGCTTGAAATATCTATAGAGCTTGGGCTTGAACACTGGCTTCATACAGAGAAATGCCGGAAGATATAGTTGGGTAATAAACAGTCATGGATGCTCAGTGAAGGGCTTTGAAATTTAATCTGGAATGAGTAATTATTTTTGATGAAGTCTAGTCTGTTAACAGTATACATGGTTAAATTAGAAAAGAGAAAGTACTATCAAGGAAGCCAGTCAGCATACTATTGTAATAATGCAGGTATGATGTAATTAGATCTGAACTAAAGTATTTGTAACAGATCTCAAAAAGGAAAAGATAAACAGATGTAGAGAACAATTAAGTGTTAAAAGTTTAATAAGAATCCCTTGTAGGAGAGATCTTGGTGTCTCATAGTAGCTGACAGGACCACATTATAGAAAAGATAAAATAGCTGATCTGAAAATGACCTGTGATTTTTTAATTGGTGAATAAGTGGGAGACGAGGTCATCCCCCAAGTGGCAGGGATAATATGGGTAAAGGCACAAAGGAAAGACTGAGTGTGCCTAATACAGAGGCCAGGGAGACCTCTGACATTACTGCAATCAAATTTTTATTTGGGGGGTTAAAGGGAAACATGTTTGTAAAAGAAATACACTACAGGTAACATGTAAAATGGATAGAAATCGGGCTTTGTTATAGTACATATCTATCTCTTAGAGGATCTTGAAGAAGTAAAGGCATAGATGTAGCTTCAATTGCATGATTATACCAGTATTTGAAATGACTGGATTATAAGTCATTTCCAGGACTATAGGGACTGCACTAAGTGTGGCCAAGCAGGTAGCTAATATATTAAACTCAGTGTGCATTAGAAGGTCCAAGATAGCTGTGGTCACACTTAAAAAGGAAACGAAAGAGAAATGGTAGGAATGGGTGACAATTGGGAGAAAGATGAAATGCAAACAGATGTCAAAGATGACTACAACGTCTTTTGCCCAGCAGAGCTGTGGTCATGTGGAAAGGAGAGCTGTTCTATGAGGAATTATAGGTGGTACTCAAGGTGCATATAAAGCCCATGCTTTCTTATCTAGCAAAATTGATTCAGGTTCCAGCTCTGCCACTTACTAGCCAAGCCTTCATTTCATAATGAACACCTGATACAAGTACAGTTTAGTAGAAACAAGAAGTTCATCACTTTTTCAATGACTCTACCTTTCATTCAGAATCAAGTCTAAATTCATGAACATTTCATATCATATTCAGTTTTTCCTCTGTCACCAGTCTCAATCTTTGTAACCATGCACCGTCCCTCTCCATAAACACATTGACACATTAGCCATATAGAGCTTCTTAAAGGACCAAGGTTTGCCTCATTTTCTCATGTCTCTGTTGCTTTATTCATCTTCACTTGTAACACTTTCTCTCCCTATCCTTGCTAATATATCTTTTCTTTTTTTTTTCAACTTAACCTTCATCTCTTTTAGAAAAAGCCTCATTTGGCCTCATCTTAGTGATTGTAATATACATTTACATCAGTGCAAACCTTTATTACAGTGCATTATCATAGCATTTTGTACGTTTGACTTCTCCATTAGACTGCATTCATTGACAGCACCAATACTGTCTCATTTGTCTTTGTGTTTCAAGTGCCTACCAAAATATCCACATATAGTAGGGTCACAATAAATATTGAATGTATGAATGATCACTTTATGAGCCTGAGCTTGATGAATCATGCTAAAGATCAGGCTGTTAAGTTTGTAATGCCAAGTATCTTTTATGTAATGTAGCTTTGTAGACAACATTCCTTGCTCCCTCTCTATAAGCTGAAGTCAAGGTTTGGAAGCTGTCTATACAGCTACCACAACGGCTGGCAGAGCAGCTTCTATGACATCTGTAGAGCACATTGCTTATCCGCAAGAGAGAATATTTTTTCTTGGTGCCTAGTAAGAATGAGTTGTTTCTACTGTAATATACAAAAAAGAGAAAAAAATAAATTTGTTAATAGAAAAATAAAGCATGCGGTTAGATATTTAAAATGTAATAATTTTAGAAAACCTTTGCTAGAAAGTTATAATTTTCTTCAAAAAAGGGATGAGGTAGTTAATATTCAAACTATATAATGAATTCAAATGACCCAATAGCAAGAAAACAAACAACCTGATTAAGAAATGGGCAAAGATCCTGAATAGACATTTCTCAAAAAGACGTACAAATAGTCAGCAGGTATATCAAAAAATGCTCATTACTCATCATCAGAAAAATGCAAATCGAAACCATGATGAGGTGTAACTTCATATCTGTTAGAATGGCTATTATTTTTTAAAAAGAGCATTGGTGAAGATGTGAAGAAAAGAGAACGCTTTTACACCTCGGGTGGTATATAAATTGGTGCAGCCACTCTGGAAAACAGTATGGAGATTCCTCTAAAAATTAAAAATGCCATATGGTCTAGGAATCCCACTTCTGGGTATATATCCAAAGAAATGGAAATCAATATGTCAAAGAGGTATCTGCTCTCCCATGCTCGTTCCAGCAGTATTCACAAATGGCCAAGTTGTGGAAGCAACGTTAAGTACCCATTGATGGATGAACTGCTAAAGAACATTTGGTCTATACATACAGTAGAATATTATTTACACTCCAAAAAGGAAATCCTGTCATTTACAACAACAGAAATGAATTGGAAGACATGATGCTAAGTGAAATAAATCAGAAAGACAAGTACTACATGATATCACTTAAATGAGGATTCTAACACAGTCATAGTCATAGGAACAGAGAGTAGGATGAGGGTTGTTAATGGCTGACAAAAGGGGGAAACAGAGAGGTATCAGTCAAAAGGTGCAAAGTTTCAGTTATGTGAGATGAATAAGCTCTAGAGCTCTACTGTACAGCCTAGGGTCTACAGTTAACAATACTGCACTATATATTTTTAAAATTGTGAAATATTCTTATCATGAATAATAAATAATTATAATAAAAAAGGGCAATAAGAAATTTTGGAGTAGATAAATATGTTTATGGCATAGATTATGGTGATGGTTGTATGGGTATATACTTATACCCAAAGTCATTGAGTTGCGTACATTAAGTCTGTGCAGATTTTTATGTCAATCATACCTCAAAAAATGGTTAAAATTTTTTATAAAAGTAATCTATGTGGCACTGGCAAGAAAAAAAAATAGGGAGGGAAAGAGGTGTCTTGGGCTGGATCCAGAAACAGAAAAATAACTTTAAATGGAAAACAAATGAAAAATATACAAGGTCTAGAATCAATGTTGGTTTCTTGGATTAGACAAATGTCCCATTATACTGTAAGATGTTAATAATAGGGGACAATAGGTAAGAAGCATGAGCAAAATCTGTACTAACTGTGCAACTTTTCTGTGAATGTAAGTATTCCAAAACAGTATTTATTTTAAAACATAGGGTAGAGGTTGCACAACAGCATGACTGTACTAAATGCCACTGAAATGTGCACATAAATATACTTAAAATGGTAAACTTTTTGTTATGTATAATTTATGTTTTATGACATTTGAAAAAATAAGTACCTGGGTGGCAGAAACAATCATACTCCAAGCCTCAGCATCACACAGTATACCTAGGTAGCAGACCTGCAGTGTACCTCCTGAATTTAAAATAAAAGATAAAATTATTTTTAAAAAATTAAAAAATAATGAAATAAAATAGAGCCAAGTGGTCATTTGCAGACTACAAGTTACACACATACTCTGAATTTCTGGAAAACCTACATGTCTGCTTGACTTTGGGACGTTCATAACTGACTGTTCTTGTCTATGCCACTTGAATCGCCCAATAATAGGCTGTCACCTGCTTTAACCAGTCAGAACTCAGCTGCATCAACCAATCAGAACTAAGCAAGTTTGAATCCTGTATTTGCATAAGATGACCTGAGTGGGAATTTTATAAATGCCAGAACCTTCCTTTGTTTCATGGAATGCACTTTCCCTTGATGCTGAAGGTTGTGTCGTCCCAGTTTGCAAACTGTTTACTGAAATAAAGTCTCTTTCCTCTGAAAGACAAAATAGGGAGAAGCTGAGGTATGCTCTGGGAGAGGTGTAGTAAGGGGAATGAGATAGCAATTTTTAAGCAATTTTTGCACGTCTGCAGCATTTCAGGCACTGTACTAGAAATAAAAAGGATATTTTCATTTCCAGTGTTACTGATGAGTCCACTGAGTTTTCATGAATTTAGGTAATTAGCATATCTGTGTTCCACTCTGGGTTTGCTTTAATCCAAGTTTAAGTGAGAGGCCCTGGAGTGTATATTTTTCAAAGAGTAACCCGGATGAGTGCAATGATCAGCCAAGTTTGAAAACTACTGCTCTAAGCCTTTTACATCCTCTGCCTCTACGAGTATTTCTCTTATCTTGAAGATGAAAGCAGGCAGTGTAGGATCTTGTTTAATGTGGACCCTGAGAACTGGACAGACTCTTATAGCCCAAGGTCAATGCATTAAATACTGCAGTGAAGCTAGAAGAGCAAGATATAAGGAGAAATTTCATAGAATTGGATCAAATATCATACTCCATCTAAAGTTCCAACTAGAGAAGTACAATTTGCCCTGAAAATTCTGGGTCGTGTATTGCAGACTGAACTCAGCTCCACAATATCAATTGGTATATTTGGCCACTTCTTGCATTCCATCTCCATAGGTGTCATTGACTGCAGAGACCTCTAGTCACCAGGGAATTTTCAGATATAGTACAAAAGGTAATCAGAGGCTGGCAGGGTGAATGGAATAAGGCAGTATGCACAGAGGTTCAGAAAATAAGCAAGCAAACACTTAAGAAAACAAACAATCATGTTTCTTAATTCACTGAGAAAGTAGAAGCAATTAGAAGAGACTTCCACAGACTTCCAGAGCTACATCTCTTCATCTATTTATATATGTGGTCGTATTCACTGTCTGTTCTGCTGTAACTATGCATTAGCTGTGTTCCTATCTAAAGGCCAGCCTGTATACTTCTTTCATTAGATCCCAAACACTCTGACCTACTAACATGAAGATATTGCTGCAGCATCATGACCTTTCCTACTAGATATTTCAATTTGGAAGACAGCTATGCTGCTATTTTACCTAACCATTAAAAAAAACTAACTAAACAAAACAAAAGGACCCAAACCAAGAAACATTTCTCTTAACCTTTGGATCACACCCTGATTAGCTATCTACCATCGTATTTCTCTGTCCTGCTTTGCTGCAGAGATCCTTAAAAGAGATGTCTCGATAACCTGTCTTGAATTCCTCTCCTATCATTCTACCTTGAATCCAGAATCTTGCCTCTGCTCCTCTGCCAAAAGCTCTCTTGGTTAAGAACACCAATGCCATCTTGATTGCTAACTCCAGTGTTCAGTCCTCATTTCTCAACTCACTAGGCTGATTCAGCAGCATTTCCCACAGCTGATTACTCCTTTCTCTCAGAAACACTTTCTTCACTTGGCTTCCAGGACCAAGTCTTCCTGCTGCCTCTCACTGACTGCACCTTCTTAGTCTCCGGATTCCTCCTCATTCCTCTGACTTCTGAAATTTGGAAAATACCAGGCTCAGTCTTGGACCCTCTTTTTCTGTCACTGACTCTCACTCCACTGGATATATTTTTCTGTCTTTTTTTAAATTACACTTTAAATTTTGGGAATACATGTGCAGAACGTGCAGGTTTGTTACATAGGTATAAGCGTGCCATGGTGGTTTGCTGCTCCCATCAACCCATCATCTACGTTAGGTATTACTCCTAACGGCATCCCTCCCCTAGACCCCCACCCCCTGACAGGCCCGGATGTGTGATGTTCCCCTCCCTGTGTCCATGTGTTCTCATTGTTCAAATTCCGCTTATGAGTGAGAACATGTGGTGTTTGGTTTTCTGTTCCTGTGTCAGTTTGCTGAGAATGATGGTTTCCAGTTTCATCCATGTTCATGCAAAGGACATGAACTCATCCTTTCTTATGGCTGTGTAGTATTCCATGGTGTATATGTGCCACATTTTCTTTATCAAGTCTATCATTGATTGGCATTTGGGTTGGTTCCAAGTCTTTGCTATTGTGAACAGTGCTGCAATAAACATATGTGTGCATGTGTCTTTATAGTAGAATGATTTATAATCCTTTGGGTATATACCCAGTAATGGGATTGCTGGGTCAAATGGTATTTCTGGTTCTAGATCCTCGAGAAATCGCCACACTGTCTTCCACAATGGTTGAACTAATTTACACTCCTACCAACAGTCTAAAAGCATTCCTGTTTCTCCACATCCTCTCCAGCATCTGTTGTTTCCTGAGTTTTTAATAATCACCATTCTAACTGGCGTGAGATGGTATCTCATTGTGGTTTTGATTTGCATTTCTCTAATGACCAGTGATGATGAGCTTTTTTTCATATGTTTGTTTGCTGCATAAATGTCTTCTTTTGAAAAGTGTGTGTTCATATCCTTCCCCCACTTTTTGATGGGGTTGTTTGTTTTTTTCTTGTAAATTTGTTTAAGTTCCATGTAGATTCTGGATGTTAGCCCTTTGTCAGATGGATAGATTGCAAAACTGTTCCCCCTTTCTGTAGGTTTCCCGTTCACTCTGATCTCTGATGATGGTTTCTTTTGCTATGCAGAAGTCCTTTTGTTTAATTAGATCCCATTTGTCCATTTTGGCTTTCGTTGTCATTGCTTTTGGTTTTAGTCATGAAGTCTTTGGCCATGCCTATGACCTGAATGGCATTGCCTAGGTTTTCTTGTAGAGTTTTTGTGGTTTTAGGTCTTACATTTAAGTCTTTCATCTATCTTGAGTTAATTTTTGCATAAAGTGTAAGGAAGGGGTCCAGTTTCAGTTTTCTGCATATGGCTAGCCGGTTTTCCCAACACCATTCATTAAATAGGGAATTTTTTCCCCATTGCTTGTTTTTGTCAGGTTTGTCAAAGATCTGATGGTTGTAGATGTGTGGTGTTATTTCTAAGGCCTATGTTCTGTTCCATTGGTCTATATATCTGTTTTGGTACCAGTATTAATATTCCATTTATGTGTTGATGGTTCCCAAGTGTATTGGTCTGTTCTCGTGCTGCTAATAAAGACATACCTGAGACTGGGTAATTTATAAAGGAAAGAGGTTTAATGAACTCACAGGTACACATGGCTGGGGAGGCCTCACAATTATGGCAGAAGAAAAAGGAAGAGCAAAGGGATGTCTTACATGGTGGAAGGCAAGAGAGGGCATATACAGGGGAATTCCCCTTTTACAAAACCATAAGATCTCATGAGACTTACTTACTATCACAGGAATAGCACGGGAAAGACCCACCCCCGTGATTCAATTACCTGCCACCGAGTCCCTCCCATGACACGTGGGAATTATGAGAACTACAATTCAAGATGAGATTTGAGTGTGTACACAGCCAAACCATCCAAGTTTATGTTGCCATCCTGTGGCCCTCCCTTGAACTCCATTTTTTCTACAGAAAACTGCCGCCTTGACATCTCCACTTAGATATCTAATGCCCAATTGAATTGCTCATCTTCCCCAAACAAGCCCCCTTCTGCAGTTTTCCCATCTCAGTTAATTGTAAGTCTATTCTTCTGGTTTCTCAGGCTGAAAACCTAGAGTGATCTTTGACAATTCTGTTTTTCTCACACCCCAACTATTACTACATACATATATTAAGTCTTCTCCAATCTAACTTCCACACTTTCACAGAGTAAAGCTTTAGAAAATGTAAATTCTATTACAGTATTTTGGTATTTAAAGTAACATCTACACTGATTAGCATGGGATTCAATTGTCTACCTTACCTGCCCCCTCCTACCTCTTACTTCAGTTTTCCCCTAGCCCAAAAATATTATGCTTCACCCTACCGACATCCTTGCAATTATCCTAAACCATTAGGGACTTTAGGAAATTATGCATCTTTCATACTTTCCCTTCTCCCTGAAATCTCCTCCTCCTCACTCCGGGAGGGTTATTTCCTAAGTCCACGAATATGTGATTGGAGTAGACACATCTGGTAGTGAGCAGAGCTCTCACATTAGTTTCTTAGCCTGTGAGGTAAGAACATTAGACCAAGGAACTTACTTCATAGTAAAGGAGGTTCAGCAGTGAGCATGTAATCATGAGAGCTACTGTTCCTATCACATATCACATGACCAAGATGCTACTGACCTGAGAATGATAAAATAACCAATTAAAAACATGGCAGAGGTGCCAGCTTAGAGATGACACCCCACTGGGACAGGACACCATCCTCAAGGACACAGAATCTACTATAAATTAAGGTAGTCATATTGAGCTTTGCTCCCAGTAGTTAAAATGTGTGAGTCTAGGAAACAAGTCCTGTAAGTCCTCACTCATCATAATTCCCAGTGACCCACTCATAGAATTTGTCCTTCCTTTGTTACCACAGCTCTGGGACCTTCAGGTTTAGCAGTCTTAATTCCTAGATGGGGGATGCTTTCACCAGGGGACACATCAAGGGTCTCATCAAATGTAAGCTATGGCTTTCTCCCTCTCACTTGAGGCTCAGTGTTCCAAGAGACCACATCAGGTACAGAAATACATCACTTCCAACAGGAACTGTTGGCCTTGATCATCAGGAGGAGATAGGGCTGCTGTTTCACAATGGAGCTGAGAGAATACGTTTGACACCCAGATAATCCACTTGTATTTCTCTTGTTACTTCCTTGGCTGAGGCTCTTCCTCTTCCTAAATCTACGTTATTTCCTTGCCCATAGATGTTGCTTCTGAGAGCATGCCCAATAAATAAATCTATCGCACACTAATCTCTCTCTCTGGGTCTGTTTCCCAGGGACCCTGACCAAAGCCAAATGCTTTTTCCATCTTTGTAGAATAAGGTTCTCCTTTCTGTTAAGACCCCACAACATATAACCTTTACACAATTTCATGTAGGTCCTACTCCGTTTAGGCTCTATGCCCCTCAAGAGCAGAGGACATATTTGCTTCGTCAATGTCTTTTCAGCACCTAGTGGAGTGTTTATCAAATGAAAAATGAAGCCATTCTCCTGGCCCCTATCAAATGGCTTAAGCCTGGGAGATTGGATTTAGCATGGGATCACAGGACAGGTAAGTAAACAGGGTGTTTGATGGGCATTAGATTTAGTGGTAGGATAATTGTGTGGAAGGATTTGCAATTTGCTCCAATTAGAAGGCATTTTGAGGAAAATTATTCTAGCAAATTTTAAATCAGTATAAGTAAAGTAAGGAGTTTGGGTACCCTGAGGTTATGAATAAAATTTTCTGAAATTCTTCTGTTACCTCAGCAAAGTTTCAGTTGTCTTAGATTCTTACTTTGGCCAGTCAGCAGGATGGATAAATCTGAGAATTTTGCAAGGGACTGGGGAGAGTGATTACTAGTGTTGATTTCTTAATATTATTTAGAAATATTTATAATTCCTTTAATAAAGTATACAAATAATTTAATAAAATTCTTTGAAGTAAATTCATTTTTGAGACTTAATATTTTATAAAATTGGCTAAATCTTGATATCAATTTAAAAAGGAAGAATTCTATACTCATTGGCAATAGCCATGACTCTCTTTTAACATTATCTCAGTTAACATTATTCAATGATTGATCTTTGATAATCAGAATGACCCAATAGAGATATATTTTATTTTTAAGTACACTGATCTGCAGCCTGTACTTCTTATGCAAGCCTTTTATTTTCAAATGTGCAATGTGCTGATTTGTTCTCCAAATAGCATTGAAGCAGTCATTACAATTCTGTTTTATTTTCCCTTTTATAGAGAATATTTGCACAGTTAATATACTTAAGCATTTATAAATATATTCAAATTCTCAATTCAGCTTCTAGTTTGTGATATTGTACTGCCTGAGACACTGTTCGTATGTTTCCTTTGATGACAGAATTTCTTTTCCCATCTTTTTAGAATAAGGTTCTACAAAGATTTCTCATGTGGGTAGTGTTCCATTGGCATCATAGTTAATGACTGTAATGGCATCTCTATAACAAAAAATTCAAATTGTTACCATAATAATAATGCCACATATTGGGGTACTGAATATGTCACTGTTACACTGATTAGTTTGATGTGGTGTAATCTTGGTATGTTTCTAAGTATTTGAACAAATGAAGAAAATGCAGTAGATGTTTAGTTGCTATAGGAAACCAGCAGAGGCACGTTTTTTTTAAAATATGAAAACCCAGCAACAACTATTGGCAGAAGATCTGCTAAATTAGGAGTCAGACCACCTAGATTCTAGTCTAGGTCCTGTCATTAAGAAGATAAATTTAGGCAACTCCTGGGACTTGTTATAAGTGTGATCATGTGTTGCATGCCTCCTGTCATCTCATTTTATATCCCAAAAAGCTCCTTTAAGATTGCCATGTACCCATTTTACAGAATAGGAAACTAAGTCTCATAATGTTCAGGGAACTTGCTCAAGGTCACAAAGAATCAAGATTTGAACTGGGGTCTGACTCTGCAGTCCATGCTTTATTATTATTATTATTTATTATTATTATTATTATTATTATTTTAGAGACAGGGTATCACTCTATCACCCAGGCTGGAGTGCAGTGGCACAATCATAGTTCACTGCAGCCTCAAATTCCTGGGCTCAAGGAATCCTCACACATCAGCCTCCTGAGTGGCTAAGACTACAGGTGCATCCCAACATGCACATTTAATTTTTAAAACAAGGTTTTGTAGAGAGAGGATCTCGCTATGTTGCCCAAGCTGGTCTCAAACTCCTGGCCTCAAGCCATTCTCCCACCTCAGCCTCACAAAGCTTTGGGATTACAGGCACGAACACCATGCCTGGTTCATGCTTTTTCAAACTACAATATTCAGCATTCTCATTTGTCATCCAAAAGTCTGAAACAATAATACTTGCCTTGCCTATTTTATAACTTTCTCTCTCTCTCTCTCTCTCTCAGGGTGTGTGTGTGTGTGTGTGTGAGAGAGAGAGAGAGAGAGATGAAGAGAGAGAGAAACAGTAACTGAGACAGAGACACAGAATAAAGTGAAGAGGTGATTGTGAGAAAAACTGCATAAATTTCAAAGAGCAGTCCGAGTGTCATCATTACTGATTGACTCAGCTGTTGATGAAATGTATGTTTCAGTTATACCATCTAACCCTTTATTATCTATGCATTTTTGAAAAAAGTTTCTCCCCTTGAAGGAAAAAAAACGATACATGAGAAAGGCAATAAAATACTATTTATGAGATATGGAAATTGAGATGTTTGTTTGAAGGTCTTATGTGTTGTTACAATGACTGGAGGCTAGGAAGTCATGTTAGGAGAGGTGAGAGAAAGATGTGGGAGGTCAAAAAGATATGAATCAATCTCTTTTAGTCTGTAAAAGTGTCCTGAATTTTATTTTGTCATAAACCCTTCACTATCACCCCAAATTTTCTGATGTAGCTCTGGCTTTTAGGTAACTTATAAGATGATTACTATTAGCACCATTTCATGGATGAGAAAAATCAAGTTTGGTGACATTACGTACTTTGGCCCATGATGTAGTTTGGCTCTGTGTCACCACCAAAATTGTGCCTCAAATTTTAATTCCCAAAATCCCCATGTGTTGAGGGAGGGACCTGGTGGGAGGTGATTGGATCATGGGGGCAGTTTCCTGCATGCTATTCTCATGATACTGAATGAGTTCTCATGAGATCTGATGGTTTTATAAGGGGCTCTTCCCCCTTCACTCATTCACTGTCTCTTGCCTGCTGCCATGTAAGACATGCCTCTTCCCCTTCTACTAAGATTGTAGGTTTCCTGAGGCCTCCCCAGCCCTGTGGAACTGTGAGTCAATTAAACCTCTTTTCTTTATAAATCACCCACTGTTGGGTATGTCTTTATAATAGAGTGAAGATGGAGTAACATAGTAAATTGGTACCAGTAGAATGGGGCACTGCTATAGGGATACCAGAAAATGTGGAAGCAACTTTGGAACTGGGTAATGGGCAGAGGTTGGAACAGTTTGAAGATCTTTGAAGAAGGCAGGAAGATGCGGGAAAGTTTGGAACTTCCTAGAGACTTGTTGAATGGCTTTGACCAAAATGCTAATAATGCTATGAACAATGAAGTCCAGGCCGAAGTGGTCTCAGATGGAGATGAGGAACTTCTTGGGAACTAGAGCAAAGGTTACTCTTTCTATGCTTTAGCAAAGAGACTGGCAGCATGTTGCCTTTGCCCTAGAGATCTGCGAAACTTTGAACTTGAGATAGATGATCTGAAATTGGAATTTATGTTTAAAATGGAAGCAGAGCATAAAAGTTTGGAAAATTTGCAGCCTGACGATGCAATAGAAAAGAAAGACACATTTTATGAAGAGAAGTTCAAGCTTGCTGCAGAAATTTGCATAAAAAATGAGGAGCCAAATGTTAATCACCAACACAATAGGGAAAATGTCTCCAGGGCATGTCAAAGACCTTCACAGCAGCCCCTCCTATCACAGGCCTAGGAGAAAAAAATTTTTTCATAGGCTGGATCCAGGAATTCCCTGCTGTGTGCAGTCTCAGGACTTGGTGTCCTGTATCCCAGCCACTCCAGCCATGGCTAAAAGGGGCAAGATACAGTTCAGACCATTGCCTCAGAAAGTGCAAGCCCCAAGCTTTGGCAGGTTCCATGTGGGGTTGGTCTTGTGGTTGCGCAGAAGACAAGAATTGAGATTTGGGAACCTCCACCTTGATTTCAAAGGATGTATGGAAATGCCTGGATGTCCAGGCAGAGGTGTGCTGCAGGGGTGGAGCACACATGGAGAGCCTCTGCTGGGGCAGAGAGAAAAGGAAATGTGAGGTGTGAGCCCTGAAACTGGGGACACTGTCTAGTGGAGCTGTGAGAAGAGGGCCACTGTCCTCCAGACCCCGGAATGATAGATGCACCAAGAGCTTGCACTATGCACCTGGAAAAGCCACAGATGCTCAATGCCCACTGGTGAAATCAGCTGGGAGGGGAATTGTACCCTGTAAAGCCACAGAGGCAGAACTGGCCAAGACTACGGGAGCCTACCTCTTGCATCAGTGTGCCCTGGACATGAAACATGGAGTCAAAGGAGATCATTTTGGAGCTTTAAGTTAGAACAACTGCCCTACCTGGTTTCAGATTTGCATGGGGCCTTATATAGCCCCTTTGTTCTGACCAATTTTTCCCATTTGGAATGGGAACATTTACCCAATGCCTGTACCCACATTGTGTCTTGGAAACAACCAACTTGTTTTTTTACTGTACAGGCTCATAGGCAGAAGGGACTTGCATTGTCTCAGATGAGACTTTGGACTGTGGACTTAAGAGTTAATGCTGAAACGAATTAAGACTTTGGGGGATAGTCGGAAGGCGTGATTGGTTTTGAAATGTGAAAAGACATGAGATTTGGGAGGGACCGGGGCAGAATGATTTGATTTGGCTCTGTGTTCCTACTCAAATCTCATCTTGAATTGTAATCCTCATAATTCCCATGTGTCGAGGGCAGGACCTAGTGGGAGGTGACTGGATCATGATGGAGGTTTCCCCATGCTGTTTTCATGATACTGAGTGAGTTCTCATGAGATCTGATGGTTTTATAAGGGGCTCTTCCCCCTTCACTTTCTCTCTCTCTTTCCTGCTGCCATATAAGACATGCTTCTTCACCTTTTTTCATGATTGTAAGTTTTCTGAGGCTTCCCACCCTGTGGAACTGTTAGTCAATTAAATTTCCCTTGTTTATGAATTACCCAGTCTCAGGTATGTCTTTATAGCAGTGTGAAAATGGACTAATACAACCCGAAACACACACTAACTGGTATTGCCAAGCTAAGGACCCTGATCTGTGTGATTTCAATGCTTCGCTTCTAAATGCTAGCTTAAATTGCGGGATTGTGTCCCATTATTGAGCACATAGTGGGCTCAAGAGGAAGGAAGAGGTTCATTTTGTAATTGTTTGCTGAGGAATTTAGATGTAGAACTGAGGTTTGCTTTTGCTCCCTTGACATTCTCATGTCCTTCACACATGCATTTAGTTTTTCTTCGGAAACAGCATCCCTCCTTTTTTTTTTTTTTTTTTGGAACAAAATCAGTCGTAAATACTGACATACTTCAGGCTGAGCAAAATAAAGCCCTTTGTTAAACAAACATGTATTAGCCGCCTACTGCCTGCCAGGCACTGCAGTATGTTTCAGAATCACAAGGATGAGAGAAATTGAAATATAATGACATTCCTATAACAATGATATGTACTAAGTGCTGTAAGAACACAGTGAACCGAGTGACTACATTGAATGTATTTTATTTAAATTTAAATCTAACGCAATTGATTGGTGTTCTGTCTTTAAACACCCCTGGCACCATATAATCCTGGTGCTTTTTTTTTTTAGCCAACAACTGACTTGTTCAAAATCCTCAGTTTTGCATGTGTATATAAATAAAAGAATAAGCAACTCTTGCCAGTATTTTACAATCCTAATGAATAATATACACTTTCTAATTATAAGGCTCAAAAAGCTAACCAAAATGTAAAGCACTTTTGCTTTTTGGCTGGTTTATATCAAACTGGTATCAAAGGAAGAACACTCAATTGGCTCTTGATGACTTCATAGGAATTTCTGGGTGGGTGATAGCTGCACCAATCATGATTAAACAGAGCCCCATGTGAGGCAGTTATAGTACGCAAATTAAATACACCCAGTGTGTGACTAATTTTGGACTTGAGCACAGATTGATGACCACATTTAAATGATTGCTATTAGTGAGCAGTACATAAGTTGTTTGCCGGCTTGCTTGACTTTATAGCTTATCACAAACATGACAATGATTTATGTAATTCATAATATTATAAAACCTTCATAACTATGGATTGTTGGTAAAAATCTGAATCAAAAGTGAAGCTGGTAAATAATAATAATACAGATGGCGTGAATTAACTATGACTTACTAAATGTAATTTGGTAGGAAAAATAGTTCCAATGCAGGGCCCAGGGTAAAAGTAAACATTATAAAAGGGGATTTGAAGGTTGGATACCAAGGGATTGGCTCCTTTGCAATCCCCAATTTTCCTTCTGTTTGTCTCTCCTTTTTTTTAACCAACTCTGTACTTCATTTAATAGTCATCTGAAGCTTTATCTGTAACAGGGGAAATTAACTGGTTCCTTTTGTTCTGAGTCATTACTGTAGTGTATGTTTCTGTGAACTAACTAAAGGTTTTCTTCTTCATCACCAAAACATAGGTATGCAGACAACAAAGCTTGATGAGTAATTGATATATTCTTTACAGAAGCCAATGTGAATGTTCAATGACTATTTTTAATAATGACATTTTATTGTCTTATTCAAAAGTACCATAGTCATACTAATTCTGATTACTTCCTAGGTATCTGATTCCAATATATATTTTTTCAAAGGTCTTAGTCCTGCCAGAATTTTCTCATAGGCCCAATGTCAAGTGTTCTTATTTGTAGTGTTTTAATATTAACAATTTGTATGCATATATTATTGTGTTTCTTTGAAGGACAGCCAAATCTACTATCCTATCATAGTTATTTGTGCTAGCCATATTGCTTTGATACATATCGCCTTTTAAAAACTTACTGTGTACTAATATTTAAGAGGAATTTTTCAAATAAAAAATCAAAGTACATTATGACATGGCTATAAGACAGCACTGAGAACAGCACATTTTTTGTGGTAAAGTGCACAAATTTTCCATTTAAAATATTTTAACGTGTAGAATTCAGTGACATTTGGAACATTACATTCTAAATGTCTTTGGGAAGCCACTACAGCCCAAGGGCCAAAACAAAGTTTTCTCAGGGCACCAACAGACCTATAAAAATACACAACCCCAAATGTTTTGAAACAGTGTTCTTACTGGCCGCTGTGGCACAAATCAGGTACTCCAAAAATGTGAGATGCTTATTCCCACAGTTAAGGTGAGGGTAAGGAATGGGGGATGGTCGCTGTTTTGTGCAGGCTGCCTCCTTACACATAATCAGCATCCTTTCCCTTCATCAAGCACCTCCCTTCCTGCTACGTTTCCAATTAGGTCTCAGAATTATAAAATAGATGCTTCTAATAGTTTCGGTTTTGGGGTTATTCATTTGTTTTGTTTGTTTGTTTGTTTGTTTTTCCAGTTTAAGGGTTGTTTCAGTGGAGGGATTGACCTCTAGGGGTTCCTACTTCACCATTTTGTGTGATGTCCTCCTCTGAGAGTTTTGCAAGTTTTAGTTTAAATATGTGATTACTAGTTCAATCACTCCAGATGATGGAGATAGTAAAGACATAATTTGTAGGACAAATAAATATCTTATTGGATTACTTAGAGGACTTTACCAGTAAAGTGAACAACTTATTCTAAGGGGAAGTTTAATAACAGTAGTGGTAGTGACTTTTTTTTTTTTTTTTTACGTGGGAGAGCTTCTAGCCAATGAGAGAACATGTGAATAATGGTAAGGGCATATTCATGAGCCATGAGATGTAGGGAGTTGAACAAAACCTAATTGCCAATGGAGAAAGTCACTGGAAATGACTTTCTATGTTGTCCCACCTTTACAGTTTTGCCAGGATTATGGTTTTGGAAGATGTGGCAAGAGAATACCATTTGTTTGAGGTAAGGAGTGTAGTTTCACTTCCAAGGTCAGCATAGAAGTTGATTTTGTTACTCTTGCTCATGATGTGTAATCTTGCAAAGGTCACAGAATACATTTCAGGCAAGGAACTGAGGAGAGACCAAGTGGATGTCTAGGTGTCTCCAAAACTCATCAGGGTGGATAAAACAGACATTTCTCACTTCCTTCATTCAAGGATGTGGTGGTAAGCAGAATAGCTTTTAATATTTTGTCTGATGGTGGTGGGATTGGGACAGACTTATAAACCGTTAGCTTGGCATATTTATAAACTAATGAGTTTCCCTTTGCCTCAGATGTTTTATTGCACATGTGAGCTTCAATTTTGAATATGATCACCCTTTGTGGTAATAAAGCCTCCAGGAGGTCAGCTGCCTGCTTCTCATTTTTAATTGATGTTTCAGGTGCAGTCATAAATCCTTTGCAGTCAGGAGAGGGTTTTGGACTGCATGAGATACATAACAAATTCATATACTACTCCAAAAGCACACGCACAACCTACATAGGTGATAACTCTTCTATCCTGAGCTAAAGTGCAAACTCTTGAGAAGGTTTGAGATCCACGATCTGAGCTGAGTTTACATCAGTGGAGGCTCATATTCTACAGGACTGTGACAATCTGTAATGACATGTCTCACCTGGAAACCTCTTTCTGAGTAGCAGATGTGTGAACTGTCAACAAAGTGGGTGAAATCTGGATGTAGAATAGAAAATTCAGCAAGATCAGAACCGGGGAAAGCTAAAGTTTGAGCAGCTGCAATACAGTCAAGGGATTTAGACTTTGATAGCAGTAGACAGCAATATGAAAAGGACAAAGCAAAAGGATCTCACATAATATAAGGTGAGAGGTTTACAAATGTTGTTTTTTCTTCAGTCAGGAGAAGGTTTTGGACTGCATGAGATACATAAATATTCAAAGTACGATCCAGCACAAGATCAGTCCTTGCTTGAACCAATTTTGGTGCTGCTATGACTGCTAATAAGTAGGGCATGAAGGTTTGAGCTAAAAGGCCTGCTGGGAAGCTAAAATATTCAATAGGTCTTTGGTTTCTGTTACGCTTCTGAGATAGGATGCCTAAAGCATATCCTTCTCTATCAGAGATGAATAGCAAGAATGGCAATAAACAATTTTAGATCCCCAAGGCGGGGACAGAGGAAAGGGAAATTTCTGAAAATGCAAATGCTATTGTGGAGGATAAGTCCCATGGTAGGGAATTTAAATACTGTTTCCTTAGTCATACTATATGAAGGTTATAGCAGAAAAATTAATAATCCACATCTCATAATGGCCAACCAATCCTGCAAAGCCCCTAAGTTGTCAGTTCTTTTCAGATAAAAGTTAATTGAAGAAGCTTTCGGTGCACTCTGGGGCAAAGATTTTCCCTCAAGGGAGATGTCATGTCTTTGACAATGAACCTGAGGTTAACAAAATTGTATTTTGTTTCTGAAAATCTTATGTTCCTTTTGAGACAGTGTTTCTAATAGATATTGGCTATCTATAAATTATAGAATAAGAATTATATGATCTAGCAATTTCACTTCTGGGTATATTTTCAAAAGAATTGAAAGCAAACATCTTAAAGAGATATTTGTACACCCATGTTTAGAGCAGCACTATTCAGAATAGATAAAGGTGGAAGCAACCCAAGGGTCCATTGACAGGTTAATAGATAACCAAATTAGAGGAAACATTAAGACTGCAGTTTTTCAAATTACTGTTCTTTGGACAATCTTTATCTCAATGTCCCTTTTCCTTGTAACATGTATAGATGTATGAGTCTATGGGAGAATTTAGGGAAGTTAAAGGTGGCTCGAAGACCTTGAGATAATTTCCCTGGAGTTGTTTTAGTTAGAAGGTCAGTACTTTATTTTGTGTAGATTTAGCTTCGCCAGCCTGTGCATCCTCATGTTATTGTGTTAAAAGCATGGATCTCAGAGACAGGGTAATTTTGACAATTAGTGTAATGTTATCTTAAAAAAATTTCCCAGTGCCATTTATTGCATGTATTTCTGCACTGAATTAAAACACTTCATTGACTTTCTGTATTAAATTCAAATATAGATATATATATCTGGGATTTTTGTATTTATTCATCTCTGGAATAAATACAAAATTCTGGAGCATGCTGCTTCACAAATGCCACGTCATTGTAACATTTTTTTTTAATTGTTTACTTCCGTAGTTTTTTGGGGAACAGGTGGTGTTTGGTTACATGAGTAAGTTCTTTAGTAGTGATTTGTGAGATTTTGGTGCACCCATCACCCAAGCAGTATACACTGAACCCAAATTGTGGTATTTTATCCCTCACTCCCCTCCCACTGTTTCTCCCGAGTCCCCAAAATTTATTGTATCATTCTTATGCCTTTGCATCCCCATAGCTTAGCTCCCATTTATGAGTGAGAACATACAATGTCTGCTTTTCCATTCCTTAGTTACTTCGCTTAGAATAATCATCTCCAGTTCCATCCAGGTTGCTGCCAATGCCATTAATTCATTTCTTTTTATGTGCTGAGTAGTATTCCATCATATAGATATATATGTATATGATATATATATGCCATATATGTATACGATATATATATATATGCTATATATGTATATGACCACAGTTTCTTTATCTACTCTTTGATTGATGGGCATTTGGGCTGGTTCCATATTTTAGCAATTGCAAATAGTGCTGCAGTAACATGCGTGTGCAAGTATCATTTTCATATAAGGACTTCTTTTCCTCTGGGTACATAGCCAGTAGTGGGATTGCTGGATCAAATGGTAATTCTAATTTTAGTTCTTTATGGAATCTCCATACTGTTTTCCATAGTGGTTGTACTAGTGTACATTCCCACCAGCAGTGTAGAAGTGTTCCCTTTTCACTGCATCCATACCAACATCTATTATTTTTTGCATTTTTTTGCTTATGGCCATTCTTGCAGGAGTAAGGTGGTATTACACTGTGGTTTTGATTTGCATTTCTCTGATCATTAGTGATGTTGAGCATTTTTTAAATATTTTTGTTGGCCATTTGTATATCTTCTTTTGAGAATTGTCTATTTATGTCCTTAGCACACTTTTTGATGGGATTGTTTGTTTCTTTCTTGCTAATTTGAGTTCCTTGTAGATTCTGGATATTATTCATTTGTTGGCTGTGTAGATTGTGAACCACTCTGTGGGTTGTCTGTTTACTCTGATGACTGTTTCTTTTGTTGTGCAGAAGCTCTTTAATTAAGTCTCACCTATTTATCTTCATTTTGTTGCATTTGGTTTGGGTTCTTGGTCATGAAGTCTTTGCCTAAGCTGATGTCTAGAAGGGTTTTTTTTTTGGTGTTGTCTTCTAGGATTTTTATAGTTTCAGGTCTTAGATTTAGGTCCTTGATCCACCTTGAGTTGATTTTTGTATAAGGTGAGAGATGAGGATCCAGTTTCATTCTCCTACATGTGGCTTGCCAATTATCCCAGCACCATTTGTTGAATAGGGTGTCCTTTCTCCACTTTATGTCTTTGTTTACTTTGACTGGCTATAAGTATCTGGGCTTATTTCTGGGTTCTCTATTCTGTTCCATTGGTCTATGTGCCTATTTTTATACCAATACTATGCTGTTTTGGTGAATATGGCCTTATAGTATAATTGGAGGTCAGGTAGTGTGATGTCTTCAGGTTTGTTTTTCTTGCTTAGTCTTGCTTTGGCTATGCGGGCTCTTTTTTGGTTCCATATGAATTATGGGATTGTTTTTTCTAGTTCTGTGAAGAATGATGGTGGTATTTTGATGAGACTTGTGTTGAATTTGTAGATTGCTTTTGGCAGTATGGTCATTTTCACAATATTGATTCTACCAATCCATGAGCATGGGATTTGTTTTCATTTGTTTGTGTCATCTGTGATTTCTTTCAGCCATGTTTTGTAATTTTCCTTTTAGAGGTCTTTTACTTCCTTGGTTAGGTATATTCCTAAGTATTTTATTTATTTTTTTTGCAGCTATTGTGAAAGGAATTGAGTTCTTGATTTGATTCTCAACTTGGCAGCTGTTGGTGTATAGCAGAGCTACTGATGTGTGTACATCAATTTTGTATCCTGAACTTTGCTGAATTAATTTATCAGTTCAAAGAGCTTTTTGGAGGAGTCTTTAGGGTTTTCTAACTATATGATCATGTCATCAGAAAACAGCAACAGTTTGATTTCCTTGTTACTAATTTGGATGCCCTTTATTTCTTTCTCTTGTCTTATTGCTCTGGCTAGGACTTCCAGTACTATGTTGAAGAGGAGTGGTGAGAGTAGGCATCCTTGTCTTGTTCCGATTCTCAGATGGAAAGATTTCAACTTTTCCCCATTCAGTATTATGTTCGGTGTGGGTTTATCATAGATGGCTTTTATTACATTGAGGTATGTCCCTTGTATGCTGATTTTACAGAGGGCTTCAATCATAAAGGGATGCTTAATTTTGTCAAATGTTTTTTTGTGTCTATGAGATGATTGTGTGATTTTTGTTTTTAATTCTGTTTATGTGGTGTATCACATTTATTGACTTGTGTATGTTAAACCATCCTTCCATCCCTGGTATGAAACCCACTTGACCATGGTGGATTATTATTATGTTTTTTGATACACTGTTGGATTTGGTTACTCAGTATTTTGTTAAGGATTTTTGCATCTATGTTCATCAGAGATATTGGTCTGTAGTTTTCTTTTTTGTTATGTCCTTTCCATGGTTTTTGTATTAGGGTGATACTGGCTTCATACAATGATTTAGAGAGGAGGCCTTATTTCTCTATCTTGTGGAATAGTGTCAGAGGATTAGTACCAATTCTTCGATGAATGTCTGATAGAATTCAGATGTAAATTCATCTGGTCCTGGACTTTTTTTTGGTTGCTAATTTTTAAATTACCATTTCAATCTTGCTGCTTGTTATTTGTCTGTTCAGGGTTTCTAATTTTTCCTGATTTAAGCTAGGAGGATTGTATATTTTCAGAAATTTATTCATCTCCCTTAGGCTTTCCAGTTTATGTGCATAAAGGTGTTCATAGTAGCCTTGAATGATCTTTTGTATTTCTGTGGTGTTGGTTGTAATATGTCCTATTTCGTTTCTAATTGAGCTTATTGTGGATCTTTTCTTTTCTTGGTTAATCTTGCTAATGGTCTGTCAGTTTTATTTATCTTTTCAAAGAACTAGCATTTTGTTTCATTTGTCTTTAGTATTTTTGTTTGTTTGTTTGTTTCGATTTCATTTAGTTCTGCTTTGATCTTGGTTATTTTTTTTTCTTCTGCTGGGTTTAGGTTTGCTTTGTTCTTTTTTCTCTAGTTCCTTGAGGTGTGACCTTAGATTGTCTATTTGTGCCCTTTTAGACTTTTTGATATAGGCATTTAAGGCTGATGAATTGAATGTATATTCTGCTTTTGTTGGGTAGAATGTTCTGTAAATATCTGTTAAGTCCGTTTGTTCTAGGGTACAGTTTAAATTCATTGTTTCTTTGTTGACTTTCTGTCTTAATGACCTGTCTAGTGCTGTCAGTGGTGTATTGAAGTCCCCCACTATTATTGTATTGCTGTCTACCTCATTTCTTAGGTGTAGCAGTAATTTTTTTTTTTTTTTTTTGTAAATTTAGGAGCTCCGGTGTTAGGTTCATGTTTATTTAGGATTGTGATATTTTCCTGTTGGACAAGGCCTTTTATCATTATATAACATTCTTCTTTGTCTTTTTTAGCTGCTGTTGCTTTAAAGTTTGTTTTATTTGATATAAAAATAGCTATGCCTGCTTGCTCTTGGTGTCCATTTGCATGGAAATACTTGGTTGGTAAATTCGTATCCATTCTGCACTTCTGTATTTTTTAAGTGGAGCACTTAGGCCATTTACATTCAATGTTATTATAGAGATGTGAGGTACTATTCTATTCATCGTGCTATTTGATGCTAGAATACCTTGGTTTTATTTATTTATTTATTGTATTTTTGTTTTATAGTTTCTGTGAGATTCATCCTTTAAAGGGGTTCTGTTTTAATGTGTTCCCAGGATTTGTTTCAAGATTTATAGCTCCTATTAGCAGTTCTTGTAGTGCTGGCTTGGTAGTGGTGAATTATCTCAGCATTTGTTTGTCTGAAAAAGACTGTATCTTTCCTTTATTTGTGAAGCTTAGTTTTGCTGAATACGAAATTCTTGGCTGATAATTGTTTTGTTTAATGAGGCTGAAGATAGGGTCCCAATCCCTTCTATCTTGTAGGATTTCTGCTGAGAAATCTGCTGTTAATCTGATAGGTCTACCTGGTGTTTCTGCCTCACAGCTCTTAAGATTTTTTTTTCATCTTAACTTTAGATGATCTGATGCTGTGTGCTTAGTTGATGATCTTTTTGTGACCAATTTTCCAGGTGTTCTTTGAGCTTCTCGTATTTGGATGTCTCGATTTCTGGCAAGGCCAGGAAAGTTTTCCTTGATTATTCCCCGAAATATGTTTTCCAAAATTTTATGTTTCTCTTCTTCCTCAGGAATGCCAATTATTCTTAGATTTGGTCATTTAACATAATCCCAAACTTCTTGGAGGGTTTGTTTATTCTTTTTCTCTTTCTGTTTGTTGGATTGAATTATTTCAAAAACCTTGTCTTTGAGCTCTGAAGTTCTTTCTTCTCCTTGTTCAGTTCTATTGCTGGGGCTTTCCAGTATATTTTGCATTTCTCTAAGTGTGTCCTTTATTTTGTGAAGTTGTGATTGCTTTTATTTGTGCTATCTATTCACTGAAGATTTCTCCCTTCACATCTTGTGTCTTTTATCTTATTTCCTTAAGGTGGACTTCACCTTCTCTGGTGCCTCCTTGATTAGTTTAATAATCGGCATTCTGAATTCCTTTCTGGCAATTCGGGGATTTCTTTTTGGTTTGCATCCATTGCTAGTGAGCTAGTGTGATATTTTGGAGGTATTAAAGAACCTTGCTTTGTTATATTACCAGAATTGCTTTTCCGCTTCCTTCTCATTTGGGTAGGCTATGTCAGAAGGAAGATCTGAGGCTCAATGCTGCTGTTCAGATTCTTTTGTCCTATGGGGTGCTCCCTTATGTAATACTCTCTCCCTTTTCCTAGGGGTGTGGATTCCCAAGAGCCATATTGTAGTGACTGATATTTCTGTCCTGAATCTAGCCACCCAGCAGGGCTACCAGGCTCTGGGCTGGTACTGGGGAGTGTCTGCACAGAGTCCTGTGGTGTGAACCATCTTTGAGCCTCTCAGCCGTGTATACCAGCACAGTATTTGGGCTGTCTCCCAGGTCCTGCAGGAGCAATCTGTTTCCTTCAAAGGGTCTGTGGATTCTCTTGGCTCCTGGTATATTCCCGCAGTAGTTCTTGGAGCAAATGTTCATGATGAGAGTTGACGTTAACATTAGTATGACGTTTTTGAAATAGTTTCTCTGAGTTTAGCACAGAGTCCATTAACAAAACTCATAAATAAAGCAGGTTCTATACTGCTTATCTAGGGTTAGAACCTGAATAATTGTTCCAGATGTTTCCTAAGTGATGCTTATAGTTATAAAAAGATTCATCTCCTTGCTGTCTGCATTCTTGAATCTTTGTCCAGTCGATTATTGGTGAAACGGCCACGGGAATAAAATCTCGTTGAAGGGAGGAGGCAATTAAAGTCCTACAGCTTCCTGTCTTTGTATGCTGAGGATCAGAGACATAAGGCCAAAATCATGAGTACCTCTAAGGAACTGGAGGACTGGCAAAGTGAGGTTAGGTTTGGGGTGAGTGGAATTTAGAGTTGGGGGCAAAGGTGACAGAATGGTCTTGGAGAAGTTGAGGAATAATGAGAGGAAAAAGAAGAAAATCAAAGCGATGCTGACATTGGAGTAGGTGAAGGAATGACATTTGAGAAGAACAGATAATCTTTGAGAGATTAAATAGCCTCAGATAAGGTAGACTGACATTGCTGAATGGCTCGAATAAATTTAAACTGAGAAAGTTAGTTTTCAGTTTCCTCACCAAAAGGAAGAAGCAAATAATTGTTTACAGGGAATTTTGGATGCACAGGATTCAAGGTCCCCCAGAGATAAACCTTAGAGAAGTCATTGTAGTTCCAAACTATACTTAATGAAATCATATCATTTTTGTAGATATGGAATCAAATTGCTGCTATATTAGCAGTGCATATAGTCACTGGGAAAAGAGGATGGAGAGCACTCAGTAGAGTGAGAATTACCTATAGATTTAGCAGCCAGTTACCCTAAGGAAAGACCTTAGAGGATCTGAGGAGTCCCATTTGATTATTTCTTTATTCAGTCCTTGCCTGAGGAGCCAAGGAGATTTCTTCACACAATCCTTAACAGTGGAGCTGAGGAAGAACAGAAGACACATCACAGAAGGGCCAAAGAAAGGTCTATTTGCACAAATAATAAAAGTACTTCTTACTTTGCTTCAACACATAAGACATCTGGAGCACTGGTTCTAGAGTTGTACTCACTGAAGGATCCCCAAATTGATGAACAGGAGAGGAGTTAGAAGGATTCATAAAGCATTCTTATCTGGGCAGGAGCAGCAGGTTCTGTAGGTGAGTTCAATCTCAATCTGAGTTGTACCAGAAACTCTCAAATGCAAAAAAAAAAAAAAAAAAAAAAAAAATCTGGAGATACGTTAACAAAAGCACAGTCAATACAAACAAAAAACAGAGAAATGAGACTACATAAAAATGTGCCAAACAAAACAATGAACAGAATAAAAAGGCAGCCTATGGAGCAAGAGAAAATATTTGCAAACCATGTATCTGATAAGAAGATAATATGAAGAATGTATAAATAACTCCTAAAACTCAACAATAACAGCAAAAACAGCCCAATTAAAAAATGGACAAAGGACAAATCTTCCCATTACAAAGTGGGGAAAGGACACGAATAGACATTTCTCTAGAGAAGGCCATATAAGACTATTGAAAAGAGAAATAGTCTCACAGAGAACTTTGACTTCCTTAAGCTTAACGATGAGGGTGGTTAATTTTTTTCTCCCTTCGGCAGCCAGTTTGGGGGTCATAACAGTACTAGGCATTCGCAATTGAGAGGGTTCATGGTCCTATACACGCCCCACTAGATGGACCTTACTGCTGGAAATTGAGTCAAGGTATTGGGGCAAATGGTAATGGAATTGCACATACACAATTTATTTATACCAACAATGCTTTTAATAGTTGGGGCCATAACAATGGAGGTTTGTGGGGCCAGAAGACACTCTCCAACCTGGGCATTGCCAAGGATCCCAGTAGTGGTAGCCTTAGATCCTAAATCAGAGAGCATCAGTTGTTTCCACTTTATTGTTATGCCAGGGGTTGCAGGAATCATAGTTACCTGTGCATAGGTATCCAAAAGACTCAAGAGGTGCAGTTTTACCCTCCCTCCCCATTATCCTGATTTTGATATAGGGCATTTGTCCCATCCTCTCCCCAGGGACAGAGAAGTCTCACCCTGTTGAGTGATCTGGGTAAAGGTTGGCAAATCTCTTTATCTTCAGACTTAGTGGAGGGGTCAATGTGATAGCACTTGTATCAGTCACAGAGGCTGTCATTGTCGGGACCCTAATAGAGGTACCCTTAAGCACCCCTGCCATGGTCCAATATCAGGCAATCAGTTTTCTGCTGGGATAGGGGAGTGGAGAGCCGAGTAAGACACATGTCCAGGATAGGCAGCTGTTTCTGGACTGGGACCCCAAGTGGGGGTTCAAGGTAGGGTGGTTAGGGCACATTTCAGACTTCTATGGGGCAAGTAGTGCCTGGAAAGCCATGGGCAGGCAACATGGACACCCTGCCCCACCTGGCACTGCACAGCAGTGGTGTTGAGGTGGGAATCCCAGTCCTCTCTCTCTCTCTTTCTGCTGGTCAATCTTTGAGGGAGGAGGCACCAGGAGCTGCATTGCTACCATATCCCAAAGCCAGAGTCGGTGTAGCATGGGCTCCTCTGGCCACCAAACAACATGCAGGTGGCACCACTTCTACTGATGCTCATGCTCTGCTGAATTGGCAGTGGCTATTGCCAAGACACCTGAAGGAAAAGCTCTGTAGTAACATGCACCACATGTCATAACTCCCTTAATAAGTTTACTAATTGTATCTCCTTTATCATGGAGGTGAACTAACCAACTCTCTAATATCTCTGAAAAGCCACTGGGAGAAGTGAGGCTGGAGGGAGATATATGTATATGTATATATATGTATATGTATATATATATATTTTTTTCACTGAATCTCAACAGTTTGTTGTGACAGAAGGTGTTTATTAGCACCAGGGGCCTACTTAGAGTACAAAATACTTATTTGATGCAACTCAGCTCAAGTGGCCTCTGGCAGTCTCTGGTCCTATTGCCAGAGGACGATGAGCAGTTGCTAAGAAACTACTTCCCTAGTTCTTTAGGGACCCTTTTTTATATTGCTGATTTGACCCCATGCACTGGGTGAGCTCATCCAGGTAGTCAGAAGCAAAAAAGAAGGACCAGTGTTCCCCCTCAGAACTAAAAAGTTTCTGTAAACGATCCATCAAACTCCTCGAGACCCACTGGTGAAGTGCCTCCAGCTCTTGGAGATATTTCTTTAGCACTTACCAAGATTGCCTCATGGAACCCTCAGACATTTTTGTATTTCAGAACAGCCTTGTGCTCAATTGACCACATTTGCTGTACCTATTTGTCAACCTGCCTGGTGTCAAGGTAGTCAGTGGTAATCTAGGACAAGAAACAAAACTGAAAATAGCAAAATCAATCCTTTATTCATGTATTAGGACAGTACAGGAAAAAGACAAAAAAAACAGGTGTCCGCTCCCCAGTATTTCATTTTCACCCACAGAATGGCACTGGCTGAGAATTAGATGACATGCAGTGCAAGAAGGGGTAATCACTCATTCCTCAGGAGCCCTGAACACAGAGCTTTTTTTTTTCTTCTTCTTCTTCTTTCTGAAGGTTGCTGGGGGCAACGAGAGGGGGTAGGGTAGGAATGGGAGAGTACTGATCCAGAATGGGGACAAAGTGCCTGATATGGTTGGGCTCTGTCTCAGCCCAAATCTCACCTTGAATTATAATCATCCCCACATGTCAAGGGCGGGACCAGGTGGAGGTAATTGGATAATGTGGGAGGTTTCTCCCATCCTATTCTCATGATTGTGAGTGAGTTCTCACGAGATCTGATGGCTTTATAAACGTCTGGTATTTCCCCTGCGAGCACCCATTTGTTCTCTCCTGCCACCCTGTTAAGTGGTGCCTTCTGCCATGATTGTAAGTTTCCTTAGGCCTCACCAGCCATGCGGAACTGTAAGTCAATTAAACCTCTTTCCTTTATAAATTACCCAGTCTCAGGTATTTCTTCATAGCAGTGTGAGAATGGACTAATACAGTGCCTCAGTCAAGGCTCCTCAACGAGGATGTCTCATTGGAGGCACCTGCGGAGTGCCTTAGCTGAAGCCCCTGATAAGGGGACATCTGAATGAAAGCTCCAGGGCTGAAAATACAGATATGTGTATGAGGATGGCTGTACCAGTGAGAGGCTGAGTTCCTGACTGCAATTCGCTCCAGAAAGTTGCTGTTTTATTCTGTTGTGGCTACTACAACAAAGTACCATAGACTGAGTGGCTTATAAGAAATAGAAATGTATTTGTCACAATTCTGGAGGCTGGAAACTCCAAGATGAAGGTAGATAATGTCTAGTGATGCCACAATTTGTGATTCATAGTGGTACCATTTTGCTTTGTCCTCACATTGTGGGAGGGATGAGGGATCACTCTGGGGCCTCTTTTTATAAGGGTGATAATCCCAATAATTGGGGCTCCACCTGCATGACCTAACCACCTCTCAAAAGTCCCACCTCTCAAAACTATCACTTAGGGGGTTAGAGTTTCAACACATGAGTTTTAGGGGGACAGAAACATTCAGACTATAGTCTTTGCAATGTAATGACTGTGCCCCAAGTCTGGTGTGGGGAGGATAGCTTTACCTCATGAGGCCTGCCAGGTAAGGGCTTGTAATTGCTTGTGGTTGGGCTAGAAAGATCACGTGAAGATTTTGGCCTAGAGCTAGACTCCTCAACACTGACAAATAGAAATAATTTATTATTTTTTCAAATATTTATTTTTATTCTACATGTATAAGGTGTACAACATGATGTTTTGATATAGATATACACAGTGAAATGATTACTACAGTCAAACAAATTAATATGTCTGTAATTACCTTTTTTTGTGTGGCAAGAGCATCTAAAATCTAATGTCTTAGCAAATTTTCAGTTCACAATACAATATTACTAACTATAGTCCTCATGCTATACATTACATCCCTTGACTTATTTGTCCTACCTAATGGCAAATTTTTACCCTTTTACCTAGTTATCTCAATCTCTTCTTCCTCCTTAACCCTGGTAATCATATTCTACTCTCTGTTTCTGTTTATTTAACTTTTTAAAGAAAGATGCTGTATATAAGTGTGATCATGTGCTATCTGCCTTTCTGTGTCTGGTTTGTTTCACTTAGCATAGTGTCCTCCAGATTTGTTCATGCTGTCACAAATGGCAGGATCTTCCTTTTTAGGTGTGAATAATATTCCATCAAATGCCACAATTTCTTTATCCATTTATCTGTCAACCGACAGGTTGTTTTTGTATCTTTGCTATCATGAATCATGCTGCAATGAACATGAGAATGTGGATATCTCTACAAGGTGCTGATTTCATTTCTTTTGAGTGTATGCCCAGAAAACAGACTGATGGGTCATATAGTAGTTCTATTTTTAATTTTTGTGGGATTCTCTTACTCTTTTCCATATAGTTGTACCAATTTAAATTCCCACTAACACTGTACAAGTATTCCCGTTTCTCCATATCTTTGTCAATAATTGTTATCTTTTGTCCTTTTTATGGTAGTCATTCTAACAAGTGTGGGGTGAAATCTCATTGTGGTTTTAATTTGCATTTCCCTGATGATCAGTGATGCTGAGCACTTTTTCATAAACCTGTTGGTCATTTCTATGTCTTCTTTGGAAAAATGTCTACTTAGGTCCTTTGCCCATTTTTAATTGGGGTATTTGCTCTTTTGTTATTCAGTTGTATGAGTTCCTCATATATTTTAGATATTAACCTTATATCAAACATATGGCTTGCAAGTATTTTCTTCCAATAGTAGTCTGCTTTTCTTGTTTTGTTGTTTGTTTTATTTTCTGTGCAGAAACCTTTAAGTCTGATGTAGTTCCACTTACCCAGAGATGTAAAAATTCAAAGCAATCCCTATCAAAATTGCAATGACATTTTTCACAGAAATAGAAAAAAAAGCAACATTCATATGGAAACACAAAAGACACCAAATAGCCAAAACAATATTAAGAAAGAAAAACAAAGTTGGAAGCATTACATTTCCTGATTTCAAGTTATATTACAAAGCTATAGTAATCAAAGTAGTATAATAATGGCATAAAAATAGGAACATAGACCAATGAAACAGAAAACAGAGCCCAGAAATAAACCCCAGCATATACTGTCAGCTAATCTTTGACAAGCCCACCAAGATGACACAATGGAAAAAAGATAATCTCTTCGATAAATCCTGCTGGGAAAATTGTCTATCTACATGCCAAAGAATGACAATAAATTCTTATCTTACATCACACACAAAAATCAACTCAAAATGTATTAGCAACCTAAATGTAAAAATATAAAACTGCAGAACTCTTAGACGAAAACATAGGGAAAAGTTTCTTAATATTAACCTTCACAATAATTTTTTAGCTAGCACACTGAAAGTTCAGGCTTAATAAAAGGCAAAAAAAAAAGCACAGCAATTTAGTTGTATTCATGCTCTTTCTGAAACTTTCAGGTGGTATACATAGGAATTGGGTGTTATAATGTGATTTACCATTTAGACTTGGCTACGAATGATTATCTAAAACTTACAGGTTAACTTTTATAGCAGATAGCTTCATGATTTAATAGGAGTTGTTTTACCATTAATATTAAGTGCTCCTAGTAGTGACTAGAATTTAATCATCATGCTATATTGCTTTGATTTTTGGCATGCTGGGGAATATATCTGTCTATTGGTCAAATTTTGTTGGAAATAACTTAAGAGATTGTCAGTTCTCCTGTGTGTGCTGTGAGCTTGTATTTAAAATTGCTTGATATTAGTGTAATATCAGTGGGAGTTTGGACATTTGTTTTGGTATACAGTAATATTATAATCATATTTGTTGTATTAGTACTTGATTTGAAGTCACTTTTAAAAGGGGGAAAATCAAAGAAGAGAGATTATTTCTATTTGTTTATTTTTAATTATTGTCTTTTTTCTGACATTTCATATCCCAGTGTGTATAAATACAAAATATTACCCCATTAGAAAAAATGATATGTCTTATATACATTGTATTCTTACTGTTGGCTATTACACATGACTTGTCCTTATATATTTTTTACTCCAATTTCACGAGAGATCTAAGCGTGGCAGACTATTGTGACCTGAGGATTTTTGGTTTAATAAACGCTCATTTACTGAATCATAGAATTATGGAGCTGGGAGAAACCTGAGAGTATATTTTCATATACTCAAGGACTGCGTTTGGATCCTAGATCTAGTTCTCTGCTATTGGTCAAATTTTGTTGGAAATAAGAGATTGTCAGTTCTCCTGTGTGTGCTGTGAGCTTGTATTTAAAATTGCTTGATATTAGTGTAATATCAGTGGGAGTTTGGACATTTGTTTTGGTATACAGTAATATTATAATCGTATTTGTTGTATTAGTACTTGATTTGAAGTCACTTTTAAAAGGGTGAAAACAAAAGTAGAGAGATTATTTCTATTTGTTTATTTTTAATTACTGTCTTTTTTCTGACATTTCATATCCCAGTGTGTATAACACGAGAGATAACACGCAAGGTGGAAAGAGGTTTCAGAGACATAGTTCTAAAGAAATAACAAGTTATTCCAATTAAAACTCAAGGACCATTAATTTTGAAGGCAAGATATTTGCAGAAAAATAAATCCTACAAGTAAAAATGTTTAAATGCAAGTGTATTAAGTGACTTAAGCTGACTTGACAATTAAGCAATTGATAGTTTCTTTCAGTAAATATTCAGGTAGCCCCTGATAGTTAGAGAGTGTGAGTTATACATTTCCCTCACTATATCCCCCACCCCGTCCTGTCACAGCCTCCTTAGCAAGTGATATGTTATGAAAAGAAGTGTTTGACAAAATTCTGACAAGCGTACAAACTTTCGTAAACTGGCAGGCCAAAACAAAACTACATAACCTATGATATGTAGCTCAGAGAAAGCCTGTTCTCTGACTTTAGAGCAGAGAACTAGCAAGCACTCTGCTTGCTCTTTATACTGTGGATATCATTTGCTGGTGGATGCGAAGATATTGGAATAATAGGACCCTATAGTCAGGCAGGCAATAGATTGTCAAGAGCTGAGCTGGAGAGAGCTGAGCTGCCAGGTATCAAGGTGGTCAATTACAACAAGCCAAAGTGAAAATAACAAGCCTCGATTCACCTTCTGTGATAGCATAAACAGGAGCCCAGGAAGACATGTGTAAGTTTCCTAAGGAGGCTGTAATGCAGTACCACAAACTGGGTGGCCTCAACAAGGGAAATGTTTTGTCTGAAAGATTTTTAGGCCAGAAGTTCAAGATCAAGGTGTTGACAGAGTGGATTCCTTCTGAGGGTAGCGGGATGAGGGCGTCTTCTATGCCTCTCTTTTCTTTTCATGGTTTTCCAGCAATCTTAGGCTTTCTCTGACTTGTAAATATATCACCCTGATTTCTGCTTTTATCTTCACACGGCATTCTCCCTGTTTGTGTATATAAGTTTCGCTTTTTAATAAGGGCATCAGTCATGTTGGACGAGGGCACACTCTAATGATCTCATTTAAATTTGATTACCTGTTAAAAACAATAGCTACAAGTAAGGTCACATTCTCAGGTACCAGGGGTCAGGACTTCAACACATGAGTTTTAGAAGGACAAATTCAATCTCCAACATGCCAGTTTCTTGGCATTTTATTTTATTTTTTCATGGAATAGAACTGAGTGAAGGTCAGATGTATTAGCGCACAGAAGAGGAAACAGCTCACTGCCAAGGGAGCCGTTAACAAAAGGCCCCTGCTATTTTATGAACCCAGTTGGCTGAGGGGAGGTAGGAGGAAAAAGGCTAGTGGTAGAAAAGTACTGAAGACTGAGTCAGAGTGGAAAAAAATGATTTCAAATGTCCCTGATAAGGTGGTCTCAGCAAAAATCTCAGCCAAGGACTCATTGATAAGAAGGCTTCCTAATGACGGTGTCTGGGCCAGGATTGCAGATATGCTTAACAGTGTGGTCAGCTCGGAGGCCCGAGTCCTTGACTATAACTCCCTCCAGACTATGTACCTTGTCTGCTCTGGGGAAGACAGCTTTTTCCCATGAGTCCTGCCAAAAAAGCCTTGTTATTGCCTATGGGTGGGCCTAAGGGATCATCCATTGGATTTTGGCCTGGGGCTGGACCTACACGATGTGGAGAGTCACAAAACTAACAGCATCTACCCTTTCATGCACTGCTCCAAAGATATTAGGTAGTTGGATTCTTAGAACTTGTAAAGTGAGGATTAAAATAATATTCTACCTTAGTTATCACAAACACTTTTGTTTGGTAATAGATCAGTGTGGACTAATTAAGATCACAAGTTGTATAACTTTAAGTTTTGTTTTGTTTGTTTATTTCATTTTTAGCAGCTGCTTTTGTGAGAAAATGTTGACTGGCTGGAAAGTACATGTCATTTGTTCTGTTGAATGACCCAATTTCTAAATTTGTTTTGTTATTTTCTTGTGGTTTAATTTGTTGCTCTATCCTTTCTAATGAAAATCAGATTGAAAACTTTTAGCAATGTGGGAATACAGGTGATGCTATTTATTTTATATTATGTTACATAGGGAGACATGACACCTCACTGTTCCTCTATTAGTCATCCTGAGATTGGCTATGTGATTAAAAGCCTGGTTCCTCCATTGTTTCTCCATTTGTGGCCAGAAAATTATCTGTATGTTTTTACCTGACACCACACAAATGTCTAATCTCCCAACACCCATTCACTTAATGGTGTTAATAGCAGTTGAAAACCCTTGCATAATTAATAGTCTCATTAGGGATTGTATATGGTGACTTTCCAATATTAGCTGGATGTGTCTTGTAAAGTAACATTTTCCCCATCAATTGAAGTGATTTGGTGTATTATTTTTTATTACTGTATGACAAATTACCACACACTTACTGGCTTAATGCAACATCCATTTATTATCTCACATTTGAAAGTCAAAGCAGGCTCAACTGGGTTCTCTGTTGGCAAGGCTGAAATCACACTGCTGACTGAGATGGACTGTTATGTAGAGGCTCTGGAAACAGAAGAATCTGTTTCCAAGCTCACTTGGACTTTTGGTGGAATCTAGTTCCTTGTGATTGTAGTCTGAAGCTGCCTTTTCCTTGCTGGCTGTCAGCCAGGGGCCAATTCTCTGTTCCTAGAAGCCCGCTGCATCAAATCCTTCTCATGTTTCAAATTTTTTGGACTTTCTCTTCTGTCACCATATAAAGAAAGCTTTCTTTTTTTTGAAATATTTGTGTGATCAGATTAGACCCACACTTTGGCATGTGAGGTAACATAATCATATGGTAAGATCATATTCACAGTTTTCATTCATCGGGGGTAATTATTAGAAATTTGTCTACCACATTTGGTTACCTCGGACACAATATGTACAAGAAAGCCCCATAAATATTCAATTCTCCTCGATCTATTTAAATACCTCTCAAATTGGTGTTTGGCCATAGCTTCTTGAACATCTGTCTCTAGGTCTCCAATCAATTTAGGTTCCTTTGGGTCATTTAATAAAATTATTATGTTAATTCAGTAATTGAAGTTGTCCACAATTTTAGTTATCTGTTACCGTGTAAGGTACATTAAAACTCCGTGGTGTAAAACAACAACTATTTACTATTTCTTATCATTCTATGCGCTGACTGGGCAGTACTGCTCTCCACATAGTGTCAACTGGGGTTTCTCATTCCGCTGTTTTTAGCTGGTGGCTAGGCCAGACTTGGAAGCTCCAAGAAGATTTGTTCACATACCTGTAGTCTTGCTGTTTACTGTTGGCTGAAGTGCCCTAGTTTTTCTACCAAGTGGCCCCTCTCTTTATATGATATCTCACCTCCCAGGGCTTTTTCACATGCTTCTTGCTCCAGATACCAAGACACTACTTGCATCATGCTTGTTACCCTCCCTTCTCTTGGAGTCCCCAACGCCTCTTGTTTCTATTTTTATGTCCATGTGAATCCAAGATTTAGCACCCAATTGTAAGTGAGAACATGTGATATTTGGTTTTCTGTTTATGCATTAATTTGCTCAGGATAATGGCTTCGAGCTCCATCCATGTTGCTTCGGAGGACATGATTTCATTCTTTTTATGGCTGTATAGTATTCCATGGTGTATATGGACTACATTTTATTTATCCAATCCACTGTTGATGGGCACCTAGGTGGATTCCAGGTGTTTGTGATTGTGAATAGTGCCATGATGAACATGTGAGTGCATGTGTCTTTTTGGTGGAATGATTTATTTTCCTTTGAATATATACCCAGTAGTAGGATTGCTCAGTTGAATGGTGGGCGTGTTTTTATTTGAGAAATCTCCAAACTGCGTTCGGCAGGGGCTGAATTCATTTACATTCCTACCCACAGTGTATAGGTGTTCCCTTTACTCTGCAACCTCACCAAAAATTGTTTTTTGCCTTTTTAATAACAGCCACTATCACTGGAGTGAGATGGTGTCTCATATTGGTTTTGATTCGGGTATCTCAGATGATTAGTGTTATTGAGCATTGTTTTTTATGTTTCTTGGCCACTTTTATGTTTTTTTGGGGAAGTGTTTGTTTATGTCATTTGTCCACTTTTTAATAGGGTTGTTTGTGCTTTTCTTATTGATTAGTTTAAATTCCTTATAGTTGTGGGTATTGGTCCTTTTTCAGATGCATAGTTTGCAAATATTCCCTCCCATTCTGTTGAATGGGTGGTTCTGTTTCTGTTAGACTCTCTTTTTAATCTGTTGAGTATTTATTTTGCTGTGCAGAAGCTCTTTAGTTTAATTAAATCACATTTGTCTATTTTTTGATTTTGTGCAATTGCTTTTCAGGTCTTCATCATTAATTACTTGACTAGGACCAAGTCTAGAAGTGTATTTCCTAGGTTTTCTTCTAGAATGTATAGTTTTAGGTCTTACATTTAAGTCTTTAATCTATCTAGATTTAATTTTTGTGTATGGTGAGAGGTAGGGGTCCAGTTTCAATCTTCTGCGTATGGCTAGCCAGTTATCCCAGCACTATTTATGGAATAGCAAGTCCTTTCCGCATTGCTTGTTTTTAATCAACTTTATCCAAGATCAGATGTTGGTAGGTATGTGTCATTATTTCTGCATTCTCTATTCTGTTCCATTAGTCTATGCATCTGTATTTTATTTTCTAGGGGGTTGTAAGTAGTCTTTGCCCCTTGTAATTTCTTGCACTGAAATCTTTCTGAATTCTGGAGGAAACCACAGTTGGGTTCATCCAACGTCTATCCTAACCTCCTTCCTACCCCATAGAAGCTGAAAAGCCAGAAATTATACTTCATAGACTCCCTTGTTTCTGATGAGGTTTAGGTTTTGCAGATTGGATCTTATTTAGAAATTAAGTGGAAGATGAGAAGCTGCAGTCAATGATGCATCGGTTTTGCTGGTGTACATCCAGTAGATGTAGCACAGCTCTGGAGCCTCCGTAATCTTCAAATTACAACTACAGGTAGTGGTGAAGCAACAGCTTCCAGCTCCTTGGATCATAGTGCACACCTGGATCCAGAAGTTCAGACAGTGGCCCCATATGTCAGCTTCTTGACTCTTCATCTTCCTGACTGAGAGGGAGAGAGCAGTTTCCTTGACAAGTTTGTTCTCTGGTGGTGTTCTGGTAATTAATCCAAAGCTCAGACTGGAGGTTGGTCCTTTGACCCTTCTACAACTTCACAAATACTTAATTCCTGCAGTGAACACTTTTATTTGTCTATAATAACAAGAGAGATTTCTGTTATCTGCAGTTAAGTCCTGACTGATACACAGCTGGTCCTTTCATGACTCTGCGGGGACCATTTCCAGACACTAAGATGCAGAATTCCTGAAGTTTGGTGATTTACGTGTCTAAACTAAGTATATGGTCTAGTGGATTGCCACTAATACTATACTCTTCTCGAAAACTATTTTAAACTAGTGTAGACTGATGTTGCCTCCCTCCTTTCCCCCCTTCCCTAGAAAAGATTTAGGTTTTAAAGATGATATAACCTTACTGAAGGAAGACAAATGTATACTGCATTCCTTGGCAAATGATGGCAGGAAGGTAAACCTGAGGATGTAAACCTTGATAAAGATAAACCTTGAGGACATTATGCTAAGTAAAATAAGCCTGTCACAAAAAGACAAATATTGTATGATTCCACTTATATGAGATATCTAGAGTAGTAAAATTTATAAAAACAAAAAAGTAGAAACTTCTATGCCCATAAAAAAACAATTCTCCATTTGCATTTTCCCCAGCCCCTGAGGAGGAAAGAAAGAGTCCTGGAGGATATTGCTAAGTCTACAGCAGCACACTGCAAAAAAAAAAAAAAAAAAGTGGCAAAGATTATATCATCTTTAAAAACCAAGTATTTTATAGGGAGGAATGCAGAAGAGGGAGGCAACATCAGTCTACACTGATTTATAATAGTTGTCAAGCAGAGTATAGTAATAATGACAATCCACTAGATCATATATTTAGTTTAGTAATTAATTAAATTAATTAATATTAAGGTAAATTAATTAATTTACCTTCCTTTTCAGTTGATATGTTGAAAAACATAATGGGGAAGTCAATTACAACTAAATATTTTTCAGGGGCTTTAATTAATTCATTAGTTATTTGGACAATGTAGTCAGTACACCCACTGCTATAACAATTAATAATTGATGTAAGGCTTTTTTGCACCATTATCTCTGAGAATTAAGTGGATATATAGACTTTTAAATTACCCCTATATCTTTCAAATACTTTGTTTGAGGAGGTTTCAGCTTGTTTTCCCCCAATTTGCTTTCTGTGAATATTAAATATATACTTTTTTCTGATAATGTTTTATTTCTTGATTTACATGGTAGGTACACAAATGTTCAGTTCTCAATTACCCCTTGAGTTTTTAAAATAGTGGTGAAAACACACATCATAACATTTATCATTTTAACCATTTTTATGTGTACAGTTCAGTAGTGTATTCACATTGTTGTGGAAGCAACATCCAGAAGTTTTTCATCTTGCAAAACTGAAACTCTATAACCATGAAACAACGCTCCATTTCCCTTTTCCACAGCCCCTGGTAACCACCTTTCTAGTTTTTCATTTCTATAAATTATACTACTCCAGATATCTCATGTAAGTGGAATCATACAATATTTCTCTTTTTGTGACAGTCTTATTTCACTAAGCATAATGTCCTCAAGGTTCATCTATATTGTATCATGTATAAAAATTTATATCCTTTTTAAGACCGAATAATATTTCATTGTATGTATATGCCACATTTTATCTGTTTACATGTCCATGAACCCTTCGGTTGCTTTCACAGTTTAGCGATTGTGAATAATGCTGCTATGAGCCTGGCTGGACAATAGATCTTTGAGATATTTGCTTTCAATTCTTCTAAATATGTACTCAAAAGTGGGATTTGGGGATCATATGGTAATTATATTTTTAATTTTTTGAGGCGCTTTCATACTGTTTGCCATAGTCATTGTATGAAGTACATACTTTCCGTCAGGCAGTTTGACACGTTGCTATTTATTCTTCTGACAGTAATCATAAAAATATTTAACTTGTTTATCAAATTCAAAGTGCCTTTTCCACCCCAATCTATCAATTTCAATGATTTCTTCTGAGGTTTTGGCTACTACCAGTTCAATTTTCCTGCTCGATCAGCAGAATATTTCCAGTTTAATTTTAGTTTTCAAAACAAGTGTGTCTATATTACTCAAACTTTTAAACAATTCTGTATTTCCTAAAGCAATCATCACTTGGGAGCCACTGCCGATTCATATTAATTCCTTCATTAAATCCTGCAAGATAATCAGGGGCCACCTCAATCTCAGAATACCTTTGTGGATCTCTTACCAACTTTAATTGTAGTGGGCTTCTTCCCTAAAAAATCTTTAGAAACAAGCTCAGCTTGGTTTATTTTGCTTTCAGAGGCCTTCTCACCAAACTTTACTGCCTCAGGATTGCCTCAGTGGGTACTACCTCTGGAATCTAAGGTTGTTTTCTTGGTACTGGCTTAACTACCTTGTCTGACTGTCTGCACTCTTCTAGAGGATTTTCTGCCCCATTTCTATCAGTGAATGGCTAAAGTAAGCCTACTTTCACATGAGCATTAGCCTACTAAATGCAGAGCATCTACCACTGCTCTTTCCTGGTCTCTGTGATCCTTAATATGTTAGAGAAATCATCTTGGTGAAAAGTGCTATGAATTTCTTTTCCCTTATTAAAGTCAATTACTGAATTATAAACTCTACTTTAGTTCCAGTGGGGTGTTAAGTATATTAGTAAACCCGTCTATTCATGGCTAGCTTTATCTTTGGCTTTAGGAATAATTTCTCTCATTTGCCACTAAATCTTTTAGTAGTTTTGAGACAGCTCTTTCACTAGGCTGTAAATATTAATTTCATGGGGGAGCTAGAAAAGACTTCTCCATCTTTGAAGGGGACTCTAGACTTTTAAAATATGTTCCAAGTCTTTCATTGAAAGGAGATTTTCTAACCTAATTTTATTTTTGTTAATATAATGGTGTCTATATGTTTAGTGTATATTAAACCACCAATTCTGATCTCTTTATATTGTTTTGGCAAATTATTTCCTATGATTAGTAACTTGAACAGTAAACTTAGAAGTTTACGTCCAACTTCTTAAAATCTTAAAGCCAAGCCAAATCCTTCAGAAGGATGGTTATAATTGTCTCCTATGTTAAGTTGGTTTTCTGATCCCCACTCTTGTTCCCCTCCCCTTTTTTTTCCAATGTGCTACTATAGACTTACTTAGAAATATTATCCAGGATTCTTTATTTCCTCCTTTACAAAACATGAACACTTAAAAATGACAATAATATCAGAGTACCTTAATAACTTACAATTTTTTTCTCTTATGGAACGTGATCTGTTTCCTCCTTTTGCTCTAACCCTAGGTAAATACCACAAATTCCACATGCTTGTTTGCACCAGGTTTTAGAAACGGACCTAATTTATCCATTCAGCAAGTGTTTGGTTCTTTTGTCATTTTCTAATAGCCTTTGTAAATCAGAGGCAGTTGGTGCTTTATATGGTTGCTTCACCCAAGATCTTTCTATTAGGTGATATAAAAACCAATCTTAGATCTGATTTTGCCATCGATACACTTGTTAACAAAAGCAGGCAGACACAATCATACTATCTGTTCTTGTAGTTCGGGAGTAAACCCACTCTCTTTGCTTAGTTCCTCTGGCTAGTACTTGGTGCTGGATCATCCAGCTTTGTAGATAGTTCAGGGAAGAGAGTCTTCCATGAAATAAAGTTATACACAACTGATAGTGTTTGGCTCTGTGTCCCCACCCAAATCTCATCTCTAATTTTCATCCCCACATATCAAGGGAGGGACCTGGTGGGAGGTGATTGGTTGTGGGAATGGGTTCCCCCATGCTGTCCTCATGATAATGAGTGAGTTCTCATAAGATCTGATGGTTTAAAAGTGTTTGGTACTCATCCCACCCTGATACCATGTAAGATGTGCTCTGCTTTCCATTTGCCTTCTGCCTTGATTGTAAGTTTCCTGAGGCCTTCCCTGCCCTGCAGAACTGTGAGTCCGTTAAACCTCCTTTGTTTGTAAATTATGAAGTCTCAGGGACCATTTTATAGCAGTGTGAAAACAGACTAATACAAGAACCAATGGGACTTGAGACTTTAAGGACTGCATTAAAAGGGTTAGGTTATGGGGTTTGCCAGACTTTTGAGCCTTGTTCATACAAGAACAATGAGACCTAAGCAATATTTCAATTATATATCTTGAACATCATTTATTTCACCAATGAAAAAATTCATCTTTAACATCTCTCATGCTGATTAACATACTTTCAGGGTGTATCTTTTTATATCCGTATTGAAAATGCTTAATACCCTCCCCTGGAGATGGATTCTTGATTAGGGTACATCATGTGCTAGCTAACCACCTTTATGATGAAGATGACAGTTATCTTGGATACATCACACTGAAAATATAAAGTTAGTAATCTAATTAGATAATAGTTATATGGAAAGAAAAATAGAAATCTGAAGTTTTTCTATATTAAAAGATAAACTTGGCAAGTGCGTGTAGTATTTATCTCCCCCAGCCTTTCTGTCAGTCCCTCTTCTACCACTAGTGATGGCCCTCCTTCTCCCCGGAAGACAGTTAATGTTCTTCTGATCTTCCTCCTTTATCGAAACAGGTTCTTAGAAAAATATTTGGTGAACTCATACACAATAAGAGGTTGATAACAGTTTAGAGAAGGCGGTGAGAACAGGTTGAAAGCTTGTTGTGTGCTAAATGCCAGGCTTATTTGTACATTTGAAAATACTTGAAAAGGACAAATAGTTGAGCAAAATCCTACCATCTCAAGTTACCATTTACTGAGCATGTACTGTGCATGTACCCTGATACATATGTCATATATATATGTGTATGTGTGTATATACATATAAGTGTGTGTGCATATATATACACACTTACAAATATATAAGTGTGTGTATATGTATGTGTGTGTATATATATACATACACATGTATGTATACATGTATGTATACATGCTGTGCAAAGGAGTTAGCCACCATATATATACACACACACTTATATATATGTGTGTATGTATACACATACACACTTATATATATGTGTGTATGTATATACATACACACATATATGTGTGTATGTGTATACATACACACATATATATGTGTGTGTATATATATATACATACACACACACATATAAGCACATTATCTCATTTAACCCTCATAACCTTACGATGCAGCTAGCGTTATTTCTATTTTATCATTTAGGAAACTGAGGCTCAGAGAGGTTAAGTAAATTGCCTAAGGTCTTTTCACTGCCATCACAGTGATCCAATTTCCTGGGGCTTGCATTTTAACAGTGAAAAAAGTCTTAGGACATAAGAATTCATGTCTCATTGTGATTTTCAGGCTTCACTAAACTGGTGGGAAAAATAATTGTTACATTAAACAATTGCTCGCTTTTGTAGTGGGATATCTCAGTGAGAAATTTGCAAGTAAAGGCATCCATGTGTGCTAGATCTATATTTCAACAGTTTTGTCCGTTGGTGTTTTTTCTCCTCCATCTATCCCACCTTCTTTATACATATACATGCACAGACACTCATATTTGCACACATATAAACACACATTATTCATTGCAGATTTAGCTAATATTATTATAGAAGAGTGTAGTGTTTAGAATGTTATGATATATTTTATTCATATTTTCTGGGAATTAAATGGAGGCTTAATATTCCCATCGGTGTCTTTCAATGTCAGAATATTCTGCCTTCCTTTTTGCTTTGAAGTTCTTATATAAATCCTTTTGTATTGAAACTGTCCTTCAGTCAGGTTTTGTGATAAAAATTAATTGCAAGTAAGTTGTACATTGACTCTTACACATTATTTTGCATTGATTATTCACAGCTCGTATTTCAACTCTTTTTTGATCAATTGGCAGAAAGACAAACCATCTTATTAAGGTGGCCATTGAATACACACTATTAGCCATTAATGGCAAGTATCATCAATGTAATAGTTATTAACAATATGTCAGCATCATGTACCCTCATTAATATAATAATGATTATTATCCGTGTGTCAGTCATACAAACGGGAACTATCTGCCTATTGCTTATCACAGTCAGATGCAAAAAAATGTTATGGAGCAAAAGGTGAAACTTATATTTAAGATGACGTCACATGTTCATGTTTTGAAGTCCTCTATTGAGACAAAAAGCTATGTTAGATAAAATACCAAAAAAAGAGGCTCTGCTCAGAAATATGATACATGTCTCTCTGAAATGAAGCTGAAATCAAGCATCAGAATCTTGACACAAGCTGGGATGTACAGAATTTGTGTTCCCTTAGTGTAAGAGTAATTAAATTAAAAGCGTTCCACTTGATGTGAAGAAACAAAGACCACTGCTTTGTAGAAATAAATAAAGACCACACAAATGAGAATAAGCAAAGGATATTTACTCAGAGCTTGCTGTGCAAAGGAGTTAGCCACCATCATTTGTGTTTGGCAGAGATTGAAAAGCAGGCAAAGCAGTGAGAAAGCTTTAGAGTGAATGAAGGAGAAGGTTTCAGGAGGCTCTGACTGGAGGTTGTTGGCATATGGGAAGCCAGAAGCAGACTATCTAGAAGTGGAGTATCCCATATGATCAGTTGGTGGGGGCAGGCTTGGCTTTCCTGGTCCTGAGCAAGCAGTAGGGACAAAAATTGGAGAAGTGGACAGTCATTGACCAAGTACATTCTGTTTGGGGCCAATTGCTAAAGAGTTGGTGGCGTGGCTTCTCAGGATGATTGCTGCAGTGGCTGTGCATCAGAATTCTATTGTCATATATGGTCTGACCGTTGTCTGTTTGTATATTCGATTTCTCTGCTTGAAACAAATGGGTGAGATTGCCCATTTCCCATAAGAAAGGGTTGAGAAAAGCAACAGCTCGCTGCTACTTGGTGCAGTGTCTTATACAAAGCTCTGATACACCATCATAATTGTAGTAAGGAGTGTTGAGCCTGCATTCCAGACTGAGAACTAGGTTGCAACTCCCACAAAGTTGCTACATATAGACATATGAGGTAGTTAGTGGTGGTGGCAGTGGAGTGAGTAGAGATTTAGGGTGGAACAAGAAACAAAATAAATCACAGTCTAGATCAGCCTGCAAACAAAAATTACAAAGCATATAAGAAAAATTACCACAATGAAGGATAACAGATGTATCAGCAACTGGGAAATATATTCACTTAAAAGAAACTGAAGATTACATGGCCATCTAACAGTGACCTTATATTCAAAATGTTTGATCTTCAAAGAAGTAAGGTAAAGAAAAAGTTTGTATGAAGTAGTAAGAAATCATTAAATAAAAGCTGGCAGAAGGGAGACAAAAACAGATGGATGTCACAAAATACAATTTGAGAATCTGTAAATAAAAGTTATAGTCATTGAGATGTAAGAAACAATATTTTAATTATATAAATGCAGTAGTTAAGCCAAGTAGTCTGAGAATGATTAATCCAGGTGACTAAAAATACAATTCTTTAAAAAATCTCAATTTTTAAAAATTTTCCTCTGCAATTAGAACAGACACATGAAGATATCCAATTAGCGTGTCCTACAGATTGTTTTGCAGCAATGTTAGCCAGTCTAAATTTTTTTGTGATTCTATGATTGTAAGAAACTTATGCACAGACTTTTGATAATGATGAAAAGGAACCTTGGAAAACTGTGCTACCTGAAATAGTCATGCTGCAATTAATCATTTCCAAGTCTTCTATCATTAGCCAATGTTGATTTTGGAGCTGGAATACAGACTTCTTTATAAACTAAACCAGCCTATTAGTATTTTATTCCATTCGTTATATTAAACTTAGTTTAAAAGCAAGTTTAAGAAAAGGAGTACGATGAGAAGCCCTGAATTTTTTCCTAGAAGACATTCATTTTCACTCTCATGATATTTACCCTGAAATGTAAAGTTTAGAACAGTGAATAATATGACTTACTAGTTATGATATCTGTAAAACTGGTAATGTTTATGTTTTAGAAAATGATCACAAAATATTTATTAAAAATATAACTTAATTCAAGAGTACTTAAAATGGAGAATGTTTATTTCAGTAGACAGTGCCACACCCTTTCTTACAAATATTGTGTAAGACTCTCAAGGATCTATAGGAATTTATCATTGAGAAGATCTAGATGACATAGAAATGGCAAAAACTTATTTGGTTGTACTAATGATGTTTTTCTGCCTTCCACATGACCTTGACCAGAAAAGGCCAGACTACATATTGGGGAGTTTCAGTGATGACTCTGCTAATACAAATATTAGACACATTAAAACAATTTATTTGTCCACTTGATATAATGCTATGATTTTATTCAGATATAATTTTGGTATATAAATTTAATATTTTCTAAAGCTTTGGATCCAGGCTGAAAATGAATTCAATGCATCCAATTCACAGTATTTATCCTAATAAGCAATGCCTATTTTATTTCAAATGGTTACCAGCTGTTAGGGCTTTGTCGTTGACTGACCTGTCCAAATAGCAAGGTGTTTCCACCAATTAACACTTTCACTTCTCCTCATATTTTCCCTTTATTTTTCCTACCTTTTCTAAGATTGTATTTGGCGTCCATTTTCTCCCTCTTAATACATTCAACACTGATAAATTTTGATCCTTTTAAGATGTGTGTTTTCCTTTATTTGTACTGCACATGGACATTCTCATCATTGAAAAATATGTGACTATGTCATTTATCTGAGGCTACCATACCTTCATTATGTAACTTTTAAGAATCTTACTACCTAAGTTTTTTTTCAGCATTCAATATTGAAAGCTGGATTAATTTCTCACTCAACAATTGAAATAACTTCCTATAATTGTTTATTATAATGTCCTGTTAATTTTCAAAACCAATATCTTGTCTCAGTTTTCATATCTTGAAGACTTTGTGGCATGGGACAATGTTGACTAATCAAACCTCAATCTGTACATTTCTATCTTAATCAAAATCTCAGAATTAAAAAAATCTCTGTAGTAAGCAGAGAACACAAAATTGCAGACACATTGCTTTACCTATTAACCTGGTTAAAATCAGATAGCAGTATAATGCCAATTATTGGCAGAAATATGTAAATATAGAAACCCTCAGGCACTGCTGATGAAAGGATAAATTATTGTCACTCTGGAGAACAATACAGCACCCCAAATTATTTCCCAGACAGGGTCTTCAAAGAACTTATGTGATATGGTTTGGCTGTGTCTCCACCCAAATCTCATCTTGAATTGTAATAATCCCCATGTGTCGAGGGTGGGTCCAGTTGGAGATAATTGAATCATGGGGGTGGTTTCCCTCATACTGTTCTCATGGTAGTGAACAATTCTCACAAGATCTGATGATTTTATAAATGGGAGTTTGCCTGCACAAGCTCTTTTTCCTGCCACCATATAAGATGTGCCTTTGCTCCTCCTGTGCCTTCCACCATGATTGTGAGGCCTCTACAGTCATGTGGAACTGTGAGTCCATTAAACCTCTTTTTCTTTATAAATTACCCAGTCTTGGGTATGTCTTTATTAGCAGTATGAGAATGGACTAATACAATAAATTGCTAAAGAGTAGTGAAGTGCTGTTGTAAAGATACCGGAAAATGAGGAAGTGACTTTGGAACTGGGTAAAAGGCAGAGGTTGGAACAGTTTGGATGGCTTAGAAGACAGGAAGATATGGGAAAGTTTGGAACTTCCTAGAGAATTGTTGAATGGTTTTGACCAAAATGCTGATAGTAATATGGACAATGAAGTCCAGGCTGACTTGGTCTGAGATGGACATGAGGAACTTGTTGGTAACTGGAGTAAAGGTTACTCTTGCTATGCAAAGAGACTGGTGACATTTTGCCCCTGCCCTAGAGATGTGTGGAACTTCGAACTTGAGAGAGATGATTTAGGGTATCTGGGGGAAGAAATTTCTAAGCAGTAAAGCATTCAAGAGGAAGTAGAGCATAAAAGTTTGAAAAATTTGCAGCCTGAGGATGAGATAGAAAGAAAAACCCATTTTCTGAGGAGAAACTCAAGCCAGCTGTAGAAATCTGCATAAGTAACAAGGAGCTGAATATTAATTACCAAGACAAGGGGGAACATTTTTCCAGGGCATGTCCAAGGCTTTCATGGCAGCCTCTGCCATCACAGGCCCAAAGGCCTAAGAGGGAAAAATGGTTTCCCGGATTGGGCCCAGGGCCCCCCTAGCTGTGTGCAACCTTGGGACTTGGTACCCTGCATCTAAGCTGCTCTAGCTGTGGCTAAAAGAGGCCAACATACAGCTTAGGCCATTGCTTCAGAGGGTGCAAGCCCCAAGCCTTCGCATATTCCTTGTGGTGTTTGGCCTGGGGTGTGCACAAATCAAGAATTGAGGTTTAGGAACCTCTGCTTAGATTGCAGAGGATGTATGAAAACTCCTCAATGTCCAGGCAGAAGTCTGCTGCAGGGGTGGAACCCTCATGGAGAACCACTGGTAGGGCAGTGAGGAAGGGAATGTGGGGTTGGAGCCCCCACACAGAGTCTTCACCGAAGAACTGCCTAGTGGACCTGTGGGAAGAGGGCCACCATCCTCCAGACCCCAGAATGGTAGATCCACCAACAGCTTGTACCGTGCACCTAGAAAAGTCATAGATGCTGTACATCAGCCCATGAAAGCATCCAGGAGGCAGGCAGACTATAACCTGCAAAGCCACAAGAGCAGAGCTGCCCAAAGCCATGGGAGCCAACTTCTTGCAACAGCATGACCTGGATATGAGACATGGAGTCAAAGGAGATCATTTCTGAGTTTTAAGATTTGACTGCCCTGCTGGATTTTGGACTTGCATGGGGCCTGTACCCCCTTTGTTTTTGCCATTTTCTCCCATTTGGCATGGGTGAATTTACCCAATACCTGTACCCCCATTGTATGTAGGAAGTAACCAACTTGCTTTTGATTTTACAGGCTCATAGGGAGAAGGGACTTGCCTTGTCTTGGGTAAAACTTTGGACTGTAGACTTTTGAGTTAATGCAGAAATTAGTTAAGACTTTGGGGGACTGTTGGGAAGGCATGCTTGGTTTTGAAATGTGAAGGCATGAGATTTGGGAGTGGCCAGGAGTGGGATGAAATGGTTTGTCTGTGTCCCCACCCACATCTCACCTTGAATTGTAATAATCCCCATGTGTGAAGGGCGGGGCCAGATGGAGATAATTGAATCATAGAGGCATTTTCACCCATATCGTTCTTGTGGTAGTGAATAAGTCTCATGATATCTGATAGTTTTATAAATGGGAGTTCCCCTGTACAAGCTCTCTCGCCTGCTGCCATGTAAGACAAGCCTTTGCTCCTCCTTTACCTTCCACCATGATTGTGAGGCCTCCCCAGCCATGTGGAACTGTGCATCCATTAAACTTCTTATTCTTTGTACATTACACAGTCTCAGGTATGTCTTTATTAGCAGTGTAAGAATGGACTACTACATTATGCAAGGCTATCCATCATTGTACTTGTTAGTGGAGATTTTGAAGCAATCTGGATATTTCCAGATTCAATCTCCAGTGGGAGATTGAATAGGTCAAATGTAGCTGATGTAGGAAAGTCTTAACTAATTGTATCTGTGAGAAGACTATTTCCAAATAAAGTCACATTTTGAGGTGCTGGAAGTTAAGACTTCAACACAGATTATTTGGAGGTAGGTGTACTATTCAACCTATAACAGTAACTAACAAAAATCTTTCTGTAACAAAGTGGTGGATGTGAGGAAATCACTAGATATAAACTACTGAGACATTTGTACATGTCCTAAAGTGTAGGCTTCAGCAGGGTGAAAGCTGGGAGCAGGTATAAAAATAATTATAGAGGTTTTCATATAAGGGTTGGGGAGGGTGAAAACTTCCTCTTTTTGGAGTCATCCAGTTCCAAATTTATGCCTCTCTTCTCTAGTGTTCAGTTGACCCCAGGAACTCTCCCCCCTGCTTCTCTTTCAATAACTGTGACTTTGCAGATATGATTAAGCAAAGGATCTTGAGATGGAAAGGTCATTCTGTATTATCCAGGTAGGGCCTAAATGTAGCCACGTGCATTCTTATGTAAGAAAGAGATTTTATGACAGGGAGAAGAAGAGAAGGAAAAGTCACCATAAAGGCCAAGATTGGAATAATGTGCCCACAAGCCAAGGAATACTGGCAGCCACCAGAAGCTGAAGAGACAAGAAAGCAATGTTTCATTAACTCTTCTTAAGGGAGTGTGGCCCTGACAACACTTTGATTTCACTCTAGTAATACTGATTTCAGATTTCTGCCCTTCAGAACTGTGAGATAACACATTTTTGTTGTTTTAAGCACCAAGTTCTTGGTGATATTTACAGCAGGCACAGGAAACTAATACACATGAATCAATCATAACAAATAAAGATAGTATCTATCTCAGATTATCATTATGAGGATTACATCAGTAATATATTAGAAAGCTCTTAATAGAACCAAATACATACTGGACTCCTCATAAATCATAACTATCTTTGTAATATTATTATTATTAAATCTGGGCTTGATTATTTGGGGATATTTTTTCAAAGGAGCCTGGGGTCTGGGGTAAATAGCATGACTGGAGTTTAGTGTATATGCTGATTAAGAGATGAGGGAAAGGAGAGTGTAGTAAAGATTTAGAGTTGAAATTAAATCTGATTTCGAACTAGAAAGTGGAATCTGCAGCAATTGATTACCTACTCCTTTTCAGAATCAATTCTTCCACCACAGTCCTGTCCTACCACAGCCCTGGACGAGGTGAAGAGGAATATAGGAAGTAAAAGGAGGAGGGAAAAAGAGTTGCTCTAGGAAGTAGCCCATCATAGGAAATACATGGAGAATTCCAGCTAAAGGCTGTTGCCCCTGCCTGAGTGGTCAACATATGCAAGGACATAAAGAATTTCGTCACATAGGAGTCAGGAGTGAAAGCATATTTTTAATAGACAAAAATGTTTTCAATTGTTGACCAAAATGATGGTTTTTGCTGTGTAATTTTTCTCCAGGGTCACTTTTCCTCTAGGAATTCTGCAGTCAACTTATATCATGAATAGTCCAAAGGACTGATCATTTCATGGAAAAATTTCTGCTTGTCTATTTTTGTTTGTGGCATTAACTGCCACAAAATGATAGCAATGCTTTGTAGAAGCTGAAAATTTTACCCCAGTGTACGACCTAGGAAAAGAACAAATCATATTTAGATAATTTCTTGTTTGCAGCTAATAAAATCTACTCCAAAACCTATCAGTGACATGAACTATTGCACATTAAGGCAGTTTCCAAGATTTGAATTCAATAAATAGTGAGCTGAATTAGAGGCTGTAATTGTGTCTGATCAAGATAAGCTTTTCAGCTTTCTAATAGGTTGTTATGGAGCATCCAGTTTCTGTACTCTTCTCTAACTTCATATTCTACTCCTTCTACCACCATATAAATGGGAACTCAGACATCTGCACATATGTTAAAGAAGATGAGGAAACTAAATTCAAAATAAGATTGCCATATTAAAAGAAGCAGTGACATAGAGTATTTATGAGGACATTTATCATATTCTCTGTCTTTCAATATTTCAACATGAGGTCAACAAAATACCAAGCTGTACATCGAACTATACATCAGGAGACCTAAATTGCTGCTTTCAGATCTGCAACTAGCTATGTGACACTAGAGAAATCAATTTGCCTTTATAAATGTGAGTTTTCAAATTTTTATAAAGACATGATAGACTAAATGATCTCCAGTAGCGTATCTGGAGCCAACATTTTCTAACCTGTATACATTGGATTTTAAGTTTTTATTCCTACACCTTTGATGTCCCAAGTGAAAATTTACACATACTAGGGCAAAATGATTCTGACCAGAAGATTCATTGGATCCTAACTTTCCAAGATAACTTTTTTTCTATGTTTTCCGAAATGTGATGGTCTGAAACCTTATTTCCCCCTGCCTCCCTTGTTTATTCATTTGTACTACAGTACATGGTCATTTATTGTATTTCTGGCAGGGGTGCAGAGTCCTAGGTTCTTGTCTTATTGGAAAAAAAAAATTCAGCCAAGAGACGCACAGCAAGAGTTAAGTAGCAGAGTTCATTGAAGGACGATAAAGTATGTTCCAAGTGAGGAGCAGGCTGACACAAAAAACAGCACCAGGCTGCTCCAGCTGGAAAACAGCTCTGGGTTGGTTTGGCTGGAAAAATAGCAGTAGCATTGTTTATTTAAAAAGACCATACACTCTGGAAGATGAGTCAGAGTGGGCTGCTCCAAAAAGAGAACAAGCCAGCAGCAGCTAGTGCTGGGGGACTCTCCATATGATAATTTTACATGATTATTCATGAAGGGGCATGACAGGAGGTTACTTGCAGTCATCTTTTAGGTGGTCCTCTTGGGTACACATGCTCTGTGGTTCCACATACTAGTACACATGCTGCATGTCTCATTAGCATTTAAAATCTCCACCTAGAGGTGTGATTTTTACTATTATAATGAGCAAAAGGCCACTCCAGGGCGAGTTATTGGAGGAGTGCACATGCTCATCAGTGGGGAAATTCCCTACCACGGTAATCTCCAGTTAGGGCCTGATAGGTCCCCTTTAGGCCCAACAACAAGGCCAGAAGTAGCCAGTGTAGCCATTGTCTATTTGCTGACTGTCAGTGGGCAGCATCTCCAGGACTTATTTCCTCAGTGGCTCACTTGCTTGTGCATTTCTGGCTATCTCTCTAGTCTAACAGTTGTACTTGGCAGTCAGTGAGCCACGGCACAGTTGTTGTCATAGGACATTCACTGTCCATACCCAGGTGTGCACAGTGGAGCTCTTTTCTATACTCCTGGCAATTACCTGCCATGCTGAAAGTGTGTCATAGAACTCAGCCTAAATGGTCTTCCTGATGTCTTAATACCACATTTTAAAATCAATCTTTAAATGAACCACCATGTTCATTTGATCATTGCTGATACTTTCTCCCCATAAACCCTTCAGTGGAACTCTGGGTTATATTAAATGTCCAAACTCTTTATATAATTTACAGGAACCTTTATGGTATTACATGACCCCTGATACTCACTCTTACTTCATTTTTCAACACATCTCCCACCTCACATTGCTCTTTCTCCACACAAAATACTCTATCCATGCTGAACTACTTGTGGCTTGGTAAACACACTGCACTATACTGACTTATATGTTCTATGCTTTGATGTACACCTGTTGTTCCCTCTATCTAAAATGCCCTCTCCCTAACATCTCAGTACTCTTCCCAAAGGTCATCTTTATGCTCTTTCTTTACCAGGGACAGTTAACTTATTGAAAATGTCTTGCTAGCCTTACATTCAAGTATTTTATTTGCCCCTTAGAAGAGCGATGATAAGAAGTGGTTTCTTATTACTTTTTATTATGTTTTTAATTTTTAATTTCTGTAGTTACATATTAAGTGTATGTATTTATGGCATGCATAAGATGTTTTGATACAGGCATGCAATGTGAAATAATTGCATCATGGAAAACGGTATCCATCACCTCAAGCATTTATCCTTTGTGTCACAAACAATCCCATTACACTCTCTGAGTTATTTTAAAAGGGATAATTCAGTTATTGACCATAGTAACCCTGTTGCGCAATCAATAGTAGGTCTTCTTCATTCTTTTAAACAATTTTTTTGTACCCAATAACCATCCCCACCTCTTCCTGAGGCCCCCACTATGCTTCCCAGCCTTTGATAACCATCCTTCCACTGTCTATGCCCATGAGTTCAATTGTTTCGACTTCTAGAACCCACAAATCAGTGAAAACATGTGATGTTTGTCTTTCTATACCTGATTTATTTCAATTAACATGATGATCTCCAGTTCCATCTATGTTGTTGCAACTGACAGCATCACATTCTTTTATGGCTAAATAATACTCTATTATGTATGTGTACTATATTTTCTTTATCCCTTCATCTGTTAATGGACACTTAGGTTGCTTCCAAATCTTAGCTGTTATTAACAGTACAGCAACAAACACAGGAGTGCAGATATCTCTTCTATATGTTGATTTCCTTTGTTTTGGTTATATACTCAGCAGTATAACCAAATATGGGATTGCTGGATCATATGGTAGCTCAATTTTTAGTTTTTTGAGGAAACTTCAAGCTGTTTTCCATATTGGTTGTACTAATTTCCATTCCCATCAAAAGTGTACATGAAACTGGCTTCATGTACATGAACATGAAAGAGGGTTCTCTTTTATCCACAACCTCACCAGCATTTGTTATTGCCTGTTTTTTGGATATAAGCTATTTTAAATGGGATGTGATAACATCTCATTGTAGTTTTTATTTGAATTTCTCTGATGATCAGTGATGTTGAGCACCTTATTATATACTTGTGTTCAGCACCTTATTATATACTTGTGTGCCATTTGCTTTTCTTCTTTTGAGAAATTGTCCATTCAAATATTTTTCTCATATTTTAATCAGATTATTAGATTTTTTCCTATAGAGTTGTTTGAGCTCCTTATATATTCTGGTTATTAATCCCTTGTCAGATGGATAATTTGCAAGTATTCTTGCCCCATTCTGTGGGTTGTCTCTTCACTTTGTTGATTGTATCCTTTGCTGTGCAGAAGCTTTTTAACTTGATGTGATCCCATTTGTCCACTTTTGCATTGCTTGTCTGTGCTTGTGGGGCATTACTCAATAAATCATTGCCCAGACCAATGTCCTGGAGACTTTCAACAATGTATCCTTGTAGTAGTTTCATAGTTTGCGGTCTTAGTTTTAGTCTTTAATCCATTTTGATTTGATTTTTTTGTATACAGCAAAATATAGAGGTCCACTTTTATTCTTTTATATTTGGATACCCAGTTTTCCCAGCAGCATTTATTGAAGACACTGTCTTTTCCCCAGTGTATGTTCTTGGCAACTTTGTTGAACCTGAGTTCACTGTAGATGTGTGGCTTGTTTCTTGGTTCTCTATTCTGTTCCATTGCTCTACGTGTCTGTTTTTATGCCAGTACCATGCTCTTTTGATAACTATAACTCTATAGTAGAATTTGAAGTCAGGCAATGTGATTCCTCTAGTTCTGTTCACTTTGCTTAGGATAGCTTTGGCTATTCTGGGTCTTCTGTGGTTCCAAAGAAGTTTTAAAATTGTTTTATTTTATTTCTATGAAGACTGTCATTGGTATATTGGTAGGAATTACATCGAATCTATAGATTGCTTTGAGTAGTGTGGACATTTTAACAATATTGATTTTTTTTTTTTTTTTTTGAGACAGAGTCTCACTCTGTCGCCCAGGCTGGAGTGCAGTGGCGCCATCTCGGCTCACTGCAAGCTCCACCTCCTGGGTTCATGCCATTCTCCTGCCTCAGCCTCCCGAGTAGCTGGGACTACAGGCGCCTGCCACCACGCCCGGCTGATTTTTTTGTATTTTTAGTAGAGACGGGGTTTCACCGTGTTTGCCAGGATGGTCTCGATCTCCTGACATCATGATCCACCCACCTCGGCCTCCCAAAGTGCTGGGATTACAGGCATGAGCCACCGCGCCCGGCCTTGATTTTTCCCATCTATGAACATGGAATATCTTTCCAACTTTTTGTATTCTTTTCAATTTCTTTCATCAGTATTTTATAGTTTTCATTATAGAAATATTTCATTTCTTAGGTTAAGTTAATTCCTAGGTATTTATTTTATCTGTAGCTATTGTAAATGGGATTACTTTTTAAATTTCCTTTTCACATTGCTCACTGTTGGAATGTAGAAATGCTACTGGTTTTTGTATATCGATTTTATGTACTGTAACTTTACTGAATCTGTTTATCAGTTCTAATTGTTTTCTTGTAAAGTATAAATGTTTTTTCAAACATAAAATCATATAATCTACAAACAAGGATAATTTGAATGCTTCTTTTCTAATTTAGATATCTTTTATATCTTTCCCTTGACTGATTGCTGTAGCTAGGGCTTCCAGTACTATGTTGAATAGCAATGATAACAGTGGACATCCCTGTCATGTTCCAGATCTTAGAGGAAAGGCTTTCAGTTTTTCTCTATTCAGTAGGATACTACCTGTGTGTTTGTCATATATAGTTTTTATTATGTTTAGGTATGTTCCTTTTATACCCCGTTTTTTTTTTTTTGTGTGTGTGTGTGTGTGTGTGTGTGTGTGTGTGTTTTAATCATGAAGTGATGTTAAATTTTTACAAATACTTTGTTAGTATTAATTGAAATGTTCATATGGTTTTTATCCTTCATTCTGTCGATAATGGTGTATCACATTGTATGATTTGCGTATGTTGAACCATCTTTGCCTCCCAGAAAAAAAACTCCTACTTCGTCATGATCAATATTTCTAATATACTGTTGAATTCAATTTGCATTCCCATGTCTTTTCTGGGCATTCTCAGAAAACCAGAGCAGCTCTGACATCATGACCTAACCCTGCTTCTTTATTTTTCTAAACTTTGTGTAAATTTAGGCAATGTATTGACAGCTTGATATGGTTTGGCTGTGTCCCTGCCCAAATCTCATCTTGAATTGTAGCTCCCAGAATTACCACATGTTGCAGGAGGGACCCAGTGGAAGACAACTGAAACATGGGGGCAGTTTCCCCTATACTGTTCTCATGGTAGTGAATAAGTCTCACAAGATCTTAAGATTTCATAAGGAGTTTCCTCTTTCACTTGGCTTTCATTGTGTCTTGTCTGCCACCATGTAAGATGTGCCTTCCACCTTCTGCCATGATTGTGGGAGGCCTCCCCAGCCACGTGCAACTGTGAGTACATTAAACCTCTTTTTATTTATAAATTACCCTGTCTCAGGTATGTCTTTATCAGTAGCATGGAAATACACTAATACATAATTCTAAATTTTAGTGTTTCAATTGTAAAATTTGGATAATAATTAAATATTAACCATAGGGTCATCATAAAGATATAATAAGTTCATATATAATTAAGGCTTAACACTGAGCCTGGTAAATTGTAGACACTGTGTAAACATTGGCTATATACACAATTATTTCATAGTGCTTTAAATAGAAGAACTCTTTTCTTTTGTTTAGTCTTGTATAACCAGACCAGATTCAATCTTCCTTCATCATAAATTCTCACTTAGAAACCTGGCTTTGTGGTTATACCTGGATGTGGTTCAGAAAAACCTAACTACAACCTACCACCTTTAGTAATGTCTGTAGTATCTTAACCAATCCTGTTCCATGTGCCAAAGATTGTAAATGTGTATCTCTAGCCTGGACCTCTCTACTGAATGTGAGATACCTAGATCTAGCTTCCTACTTGATATATCCATCTCATATCTATAACAGGTATCTCAAATTTCTTAAGATAGCAAAAGAAAACTCTTTATTTCTATCAACCCATGAGTCCGTTTCTACCCTCTACTCCTTCACCATGCATCATGGATGGACTACCTTAGATTTTAGAATATTTATGTTGGGATTGTCTTAGTTTATTTGTGTTGCTATAAAGGAATATCTGAGGGTGGGTAGTTTATTTTAAGAAGAGGTTTATTTCACTTAAAGTTCAGCAGGCTGCTCCTGAAGCATGGTGCTGGCACCTGCTTGGCTTCAGGTGAGGACTTCAGGCCACTTTCACTCATGGCAGAAGAGGAAAGAGAGCCAGCTTTTGCAGAGATCACATGGTAAGAGAGGAAGCAAGACAAAGCAGAGATCGTACCAGGCTTTTTTGTTTGTTTGTTCGGCTCTCCCAGAAATAGAGCAAGAACTCAGTTACCCCCAGTCCAGGCAGAGCATTCATCTATTCATGAGGGATCTGCTCCTATGTCCCAAACATCTCCCATTAGGCCACACCTCCAACATTGGGGACTAAATTTCGACGTGAGATTTGGAGGAATCAAATATTTAAACTATAGCAAGGATGTTAAATCACAGCTCTGGTTTTTAATGACTTATATCAACTTAAAAATGTGTTTTTTATGTAGGTTGCTTTGAGTCACATTGTGCTAATCTCATACTAAGACTAAATTGAATTATCAAATTTCATGGAAAAGTAAGTATACTGTTTTATCTGTAGTTCACTTGAAATTTTGATTGTCTATCCAACAGTCCTACCTGCCTTCATTTGTGTTAGTAAAGCCCAACTTTTCCTCAGTTATTTTCTCTCATGAAAGGGAATCTTATCTCTAGCTATAGGATAATTCCTGATTAGTGAAAAAACAATCAATTTATGACTTGGGGGTGGGTGTGAAACCCATTTATGGATAATGAGACATGGGGGAAGCTCAGCTAGGGGCTTTCAGAGGAAATCGTCCTTGCTCCTAAAAGTAAACACATACAGGGAAAGCCGCGCTGCAGGAAATTGTTGAGTTTACACATGATGCTTGGCTTTACAGCAGCCATCATATAAGCATAGGGAAAAATAACCTGAGAAAAGGTCCCCGTTGTGAGTATGGCAAAGCAAAACAATGGAAAGAACTTTCTTCCTAGACAATGTGCTGTAAGAGATGACATCTTTATTGGTTGAGTCATTCTGAGTTGAATTTTCTGTTACTTGTAACTGAGAGCATACTAATTCTTATACTAGGATTAGCTAACAGTGAAAAAAATAGCACAAGATAATTCTGAGGGGACTAATGTTGGCATCTTGGAAAACATGCATAAAGTGACCCTTGCCCATTTTCACAAAGACAGGGCCCCACATGAAGTTTCCTGGACTGATGCAGCTTATGCTTCTTCCATGAATTGATAACTGTAGACTCATGGTCACATAGTATTCAGTTCTCTACAATTGGATGGTACTTTGTATAGCAGCTTTGGAAAAAGATGTAAAGTTCAGCAAGAAACATTTAAAAATATGCTCAGGATGGAACTGAAAATAATGCTTACCTGTAATTTTGATTTCTGAAAAATGAAGACAGGCCACTGGGTTTATTGCTTCTTACTTTACATTAATAGGTATGTGCAGGTGATTCGTTTCCTAGAGATGCTGTAACAAATAACCACAAAATTAGTAGCTTAAATCAAAGAAATTTATATTCTCAATGTTCTAGAGACCAGAAGTATGAAATCATTTTTAGTGAGCACAAATTAAGATGTCAGCAGGGCTGTACTTTCTCCAGAAGCTCTAAAAAAGAATGTTTCTTGTTTCTTCCAGCTTCTTATGGCTTCCAGTGTTGCTTGGGTTATGGTTACCATTCCAATCTCTGTGTCCATGGTTACATTGCCTTTTGCTTTTCTCTCTGGGACAAATCTCCCTCTGCCTCTGTAACTAGGACACATGTGATTGCATTTTAGGACCCACCTAGATAATACAGGATAAGATCCTTAATCACAGTGAAAAGACTTTTTCCAAATAAAGTAATATTTCTTCCAATACAAGTTACCAAGGCTAGGGTCTACTAAAGCAGGTAACTATACTTCTTTTTCTTGTCTCCTTTTTTAAGTGATTCATTATTTGATTCATTTTTCTCCAAAATCTGCTCAAGCCTAAAGTTCAACTAGCTGTATATGTGCCAGGCAATATTGTTTAGCAGATATCTACATGTATCGTATAAAAAGAAAGCTTGCAGAAAAGGTAGCAACTCGTTGCGTGGGACCAGCATTTTTAAGGAGAATTATGTAATGGAGATAGCATTAAAATAGGCTTGAAAGACCTGGGTTTTTATAGAATACTTGACAACCTTCCCATTTTCTTGAGATCTGTAAATTTCGTGCATGTTAACTTGAAAACGTCCCCTCAATTCTTTTAACCTAAGGGTTTTTTTCTGTAAAAGAAACTGATTTCCAAATATAATTTCAGCTTCAATATTCTAAGATTCCATTCACGAAGACCTTATTTTTCTCAGCTACTGCAGGAGATTCATCTTCCTATTTTTCTTACCAAGTACATATGTTTCTGTGCTCCTTCCTATATTGTGCTTTGTAAGTGTGAGGATCAAAATAAGCTCATTATATAGCATTGGATCCACAAGCCAAGACATTACTAACACTGGTCAGGAGTACTGTCATATGAGGGACCCAGAAAAACAAGCCTAAAATCCCTTATAAGAGGCACTTTTACAATCCAGGGCAAGACAGATTTCCCTGAATAAACAACCCTTTCTGACTGAGAAGTCACAGAATCTAATTACATATTTTAAAGGAAAAATATTGCCAATTAAATCTGAAACCTCCATGTACAAGATATGCAGCAAAATAGATAAGACAGGGGTTGAGAATTAGTGAAGTGAACTGAGAGGTAGAACTGAAAAACCATCCAGAATACAGAGATTTTTTTTTTTTTTTTTTTTTTTTTTTTTTTTGAGACAGAGTCTCACTCTGTCGCCCAGGCTGGAGTGCAGTGGCGCCATCACGGCTCACTGCAAGCTCCGCCTCCCAGGTTCACACCATTCTCCTGCCTCAGCCTCCCGAGTAGCTGGGACTACAGGTGTCCGCCACCACGCCCGGCTAATTTTTTGTATTTTTAGTAGAGACGGGGTTTCACCGTGTTAGCCAGGATGATCTCGATCTCCTGACCTTGTGATCTGCCCGCCTCGGCCTCCCAAAGTGCTGGGATTACAGGCGTGAGCCACCATGCCTGGCGAGAAATTTTTTAAAAGAGAACTTAGGATTGCAAAATGTGAGAAAGAGGCACCATGAACAAAGTTAAAAAACAAGCCGTAACTTGGAAGAAGATACCTCCAATATATACAACCAACAAAGGTTAGCTGGTGGTGTTTACTGATATAGAGGGTGCATGGTGGAGGAGTACAGAGTAGAAGCAGATTCATAGATTGGTAGAAGTAAAGAGTTAGCTTTTGTTATCTCAAGAAATATGTATCAAATGAAGATATCAAGTAGGCAGCTAGAGCTAGACATCTGACATTCAAGAGAGAGGTCTAGGATAGAGATATACATTTTTAGTCTTTGGTACATGGAACAGGATGGGTTGAGGTACATATAGGCATTTTAAAGGACTCAGACCCCAGGTGGTGGACCGTAGTTTGGTTTGCCTGAACCAAAGCCAGTTTGTGAACACAGACCAAGGTTCCTAAGTAAAGATTTACTGTAAAGGAAGATTGAATCTGGCCTGGTTACACAAGACTAACTAAATGAAATAAGTGATTCTAAAATACCATGAAATAATTGTATATGCAGCTAGGGTTTGTGTAGTGTTTGCAATTTAGTATGCTCAATGTTAAGTATGTAGTGATTCATTATGTCTTTAAAATGACTTTATGGTTAAGTTTTCATTATTATCTAAATTTTACAATTGAAGATACTGACATTTAAAGCTGTCAATATCTTGCCTAAATTCACACGGGCTGGGACTTGATGTCAGAGCCGCTCTGGTTTTCTGGGAGTGCCATGGTGTCATGTTTGTTCATGTGAACAAGAAAAAAGAAGCTGTTTGTTAACTGGTAGCTCTCCCTCAGTAAACATTTACACTTCAGCATTCAAAGAATGTTGCTGTGGGACTCTTCCCCTAAACTGATCACAACTCAGAGGGAGGGACCATACACTTATGTTTGATGTTGGAAACTTGGAGCTAGCAAGATTTTAGTATTAATATGAATGTGACCTTATTCATACCTAAAGGAAGGTAAAACTTGGGGACATTTTGAGTCATGTTTTAAGAATATAAATTCATTTTTACTGAACAGAGAGCTGCATCTGCAAATCAAAAGGACTTACCATGGATGAGGTATCATTAATAAGAAAAACTTACATCTACAATACATTAGGTCAAATTTCTGATTTTTGAAGATAAATAAAGAATCCTATAGGCATATAAGTAGAAAATTAGGTTATCAAAAATTCAAAAAAATTAGCTGGGCGTGGTGGCGGGCGCCTGTAGTCCCAGCTACTCGGGAGGCTGAGGCAGGAGAATGGTGTGAACCCAGGAGGTGGAGCTTCCAGTGAGCCGAGATCGCGCCACTGCGCTCCAGCCTGGGTGACAGAGCGAGACTCCGTCTCAAAACAAAAAAAGAAAATTAAGTTATCTACAGATGGAAAAAAGGCTGGATGGCCTTATATCTTGTTATTAAAAAGCGTATTTGAAAAAATAAACTGGCCAGCAGAGACATGATTAAAACATAGATTTAAATAAAAATTAATATGTAAATTTGCTTCTAAAACAATGCAAATATAATTCTTGAAAAGGAAAATACATAATGAAAAAATAATTTAATAATATGAAACTGGGACACAATTTCCAGATCACAAGCAACAAAAACTGGGAATTGTGAGAAACTGGGTAGGGGGGTGGTGCAAAGATGAATGTGCTAATTTTGTCAACTTAGCTAGGGGAAATCATTAGAAATGGCTATTATTAGTGTTTATAATAAAAATGAAGGTTTAAATATTATTTCAAAGGCTAAAATAACAATTAGTAAAACTAAAAGCTTACTACCTACCTTCTAAATTAATTGCAGGTGGGATAAGGAGACAGCAATGAGAAAAACATACCATAAAATTAAAAGATTAAGAACAAAAGGATAAGCAAGAAAGCACTAAAAAAAACCCCAGAAAATATTGATAATAAGTATGTGATCTTATTCATATCAGATACACTCACAAATTAAAATAACAGTTTATCAGACTAGGTCAGAATATAAAGCCCAACTATATGCTATCTACAATAGCATACTCCAGTAAAATTACTCATGAAAATTAAAAGTAAATAGTTGGACAACATGGCCAGGTGTGGTGGCTCATGGCTATAATCCCAGCACTGTGGGAGGCCGAGGCAGGCATATCACCTGAGGTCGGGAGTTCAAGACCAGCCTGGCCAACATGGAGAAACCACATCTCTACTAAAAATACAAAATTAGCCTGGCGTGGTGGCACATACCTGTAATCCCAGCTACTCGGGAGGCTGAGGCAGGAGAATCACTTGAGCCCAAGAGGCAGAGGTTGTGGTGAGCCGAGATCAGGCCATTGCACTCCAGCCTGGGCAAAAATTGCGAAACTCTGTCTCAAAAAAAAAAAAAAAGTAATTTAAATTAAAAGAAGCATTCACTATATTGATGATATGACAGATTCATATGACAAGTAGAAATCATCCTTTATTCTCAAATAACCATATAATCGTAACAAAAGTTGATCATTTATTAAGCCACGAGGAAACCAATATTACAAATAGGAGTAGTATAGACTACATTCTTTGTCAACACTGCCATAAAATATGAATTGAATCACAAAAGTTGTAAATGCATTGCTAAGGCAATGATAAGACAATAAGAAAATAAAAACTCAAGTGCATAACGTTCATAAAGTAATACTGTTGAGATCAGTGCATACAAGATTTTATAGTTTGAGGCCAAAACTCTATCAGGAGCTGTTTCACATCAGAAGCTCTACTATCATATCTCAAGCGCCTAACAAAAATTTACTTTTTCCTTTGGCACTTTCTGCTTAAGTACCACTAAATGTAAAAATGATCCCATGCCAGTTCTTGCCTGACTGTTTGTTGCTGCAAATGCTGTTCTTGGTACAGGTGCCACTGATGCTACCACAGTTGATGCTGTAGGTACTATTAAGTGCTGCTGAATATGGTGGCTGGCAGGAAGCAGAGATTTCCCCTGGCTCTTATCATTAGCCACAGTCTAAGGGATGCTCTGTTGTTCACTGATTTTTTTTTTTTTTTTTTTTTGCTACTGTGAATAGCTGCTGCATTGAGAGACAGGTTAATCTATACTATGGATGTATTAGCCCCCTTACCTGTTTATTTTCTATGCTGCTGTCTGGATAATCTCAATCTGAGAATGTCACCTCCCACTTTCACATTGTTTCTTAGTCTCACTCCACAGAATTGTATTCTTTTTGTATTTATAGAATTGTATTTATAGAATAAAATTAAAATCCCTTAACTAAGAATATGAGGCTCAGCATGTTACATTGTTTTGCATGCTTCTCTCTGTTCCTCCACTTGTCACCACCTCCCCTTGCAAAACTCCTTTCTCTGGCTCTGCCAAAATACCTGTTTTTACCTCTACTTGGAATGATTGATGCTTTAACTATTGTGCAGAAATGATCATATTAAGTTACAAAAAATCTGCAAAAATATTTATCAAGGTTATGAAAAAGAGTTAAAATCACAATATAGAGGGAGTGTCCACAATTAATGGGAAACACAAAAGAAAATACAATAGAATAATAGACCAAAAAACACGAAAAAGATGATTAACAGATTGAACAACAAATCACTGATAAGCAGCTAAGGTATAAGGAAACGTAATTTCATGAGTAGTCAAGTAAATGCAAATTAAAATATCATGTTTCACTGTATTTCAAGTAATGATTTAAAAATTCAAGCCAGTAAAATGTCTTGTTCTAGCGAAGTCAGTTTATTCTCTAACAGACGAAAGAAAAGTGTCTTGAAAAAGGAGCACTTTTTCCTACTTTTAACCAAAGCATATTTGCTGTGGCTGACCTCTGCATAGTACTTTCTGTATGCCAGGTAATATTCTAAGAACTTTACATGTGTGCATTCCTTTAATCTTCATAGCACATCCTTTGAGGCAAGTATCACAATTTTCTGCATTTTACACATGAAGAGACTGAAGCCCAGAGGGATGAAGTAACTTTCAAAAGATCAAACAACTAGTAGGGTGGAGCCAAGTCAGCCTCTAATATAGGACTATAATGTCTTCCCTTTTAATCACTGTGTATACCGATTCAAATATGTTCGTATTAATAGCTTTGAGGGAGTATATGTATGCATTTTCATTATATCTGTTTTCGTTTTGTTTTGAGACGGAGTCTTGCTCTGTTGCCCAGGCTAGAGTGTGGTGGCGTTGATCTCGGCTCACTGCAAGCTCCGCCTCCCGGGTTCACGCCATTCTCCTGCCTCAGCCTCCCGAGTAGCTGGGACTACGGGCGCCTGCCACCACGCCTGGCTAATTTTTTGTATTTTGAGTAGAGACGGGGTTTCACTGTGTTAGCCAGGATGGTCTCGATCTCCTGACCTGGTGATCCGCCTGCCTCGGCCTCCCAAAGTGCTGGGATTACAGGCGTGAGCCACCGCCCCTGGCTGCATTTTCATTATATCTGATGTATACAGACAAATTATAGCCATTGCTACTATTTATTAAACATATATTGTATATCAAATATTGGAATATATATTTTATAACAATCATATGGGGTAGATATTGTTAACCTCATGATGCAGTTGAGAAAAATGAAGCCTAAGGAGTTCATATAACATGCCTATGTCATTCATATAGCAAGTGCCAAGCTAGGATTTGAATAAGGTGTGTTATACTCCAAGACTTCATGCTTTTGCCTTCTGTGTAACACTAGTGCACAAATATTACAATATATGAAGATATTTATAAGTCAGATCACATCGCTTCCCTAATCCAAGCCTTCCACTGGGTTTCTACAATAATTGAAATGAAACCAAAACTCATTACTATGGCCTAAGGGGCTCTCCATGTCCTGACCCCAGCTTACCTTTCCATCCTCATTTACTGCTCTTCTTCTCCTTCCTGCACTCCACCCACATGTGCCTCTTTGATCTGCCCTAAACACACTTGGTGCTCATCCACCTTAGTGACAATACATGTGCCTTTCTTTTTGCCTCAATTGCTCTTGCCCCAGACATTTGCATGGTTCACTTATTCACTTCCTTCAGGTATCTACTCCACTCTTACCTAATTAGAAAGACCTTCTCAGACCACCATGTCTAGAATTGTGACCCTTAGTACTTTGCACCCATATTTATCTTTCTTGATAGTCTGTATCGCTACCAGACATTAACCATATAAACCTACCTGTTTACTGTCTATATTCCTTTTCAGACTGTAAGTCCTGGGAGTCCAAGACGTTCCTTTGTTCATTGTTGTCCCTTAGAGCCTAGATAAGGAGTTGGTACTTGTTTTTTTTTTTTTTTTTTTTTTGTCAAGAGCCAGATATTAAATGTTTTAGACTTTGCAATCCATACGATCTTCCGTACAATTACTTAACTCTGCTATTGTAGCATGAAATCTACCACAGACAATATGTAAATAAATAAGTGTGAAAATGAAAGGGCTGTGTTTAAATAAAACATTATTTACAAAAACAGTATGCCATAGAGGCTAGTTTTGGCAAATGGGCCATAGTTTGTCAACTCCTGGTCTAGGGCATCACCTGGTTAGCACTCAAGAATATTTGTTGAATTAATAAATTTATATGTCTACCTAATACGCACATGTTTACATACACACACATCTATATTTACACATATGTGCATGTGAGTCAGTGTATGTGTACACAGAAAGGATACCGAAAGCAGAATCAAATCAATATATCTTAGTAGATATCTCTGGTGGCAGGATTATGGCTTTTTAAATTTCTCCTACATATTTTCTGTAGTCTTTAAATTTTTAATAAACATGCATTACTTTTGCTTCTCAATGTTTTTCTTAACATATGCTATAAATACAGAAAAAATGTACGGTTCATAATTGTGAAGCTTAGAGAAATATAAGTGAAACATACTTATGTATTTATCATTTCTTTTAAGTACTTTTATGCCTTTAGGACAATGTTCCCATTTTATTTTGAAATGATCTGTTTCTAAAATCAAGATGAGCTGTTTAGTTTTCTGGTAGGTATAGATCCTATGTATGGGAGTCAGAGCACATATCACAGTGGAGATAATAAACTCTTTTTATTCTTTTTTGAGATGTGGTATTCTCCCATTTCCCAAAGTAAAACATGGAAAGGACAAGCGTTTTTTTTCTTCTCATCCTACTCCAACTCAGTTGAAAATTCCTTACAGATACTAATAATAGTGTATCAGTCTTAGGTTTTAGAGCAGTTAATTTTTAACTTTTTGTATTTTTTCCTTGTTACTCTCCTGGCTGACTGGGAGAAGCTGCCTCTTGATTTGTTTGCCAGATATCATTTTGAACTGAAAATAGCCTAGATTTCTTGACTTTTTATTTTAAACATCTCCTGTTACCCTTTCTTTGGAAATACACCTTTTCTAGCAAAATAGGTGCTAATAGCCTCCAAATTAGCTTTCTAGCCCCTCACTAGACAGCAATGAACTGAAAAAAATAAAGATGCTCTCAGAGGGAATCTTATGTCCTTAGATACTTAATTATCAAACAGAAATAATTCAAGCAAATCATTTAACTCAAGAAGCTAAAAAAAAGCAAGATAAACCTAGAGAAGGTGAAAAGATATGAAATGCTGAATAAATTAATTTTATATCAAAATATTCATTAGATTGGTTGAATTAATTTGAGCTGCTTTTTTTGACCAAAAAAACTGACTATAAATGCTCTAGTAGCCCTAATTCAAAAAAGGAATGAAAACAACTCCATGAATAAAAATTAATAAGATGTTAGGTCTCTCTAAATTAAACATAAATTTTATGTAATTCCAATTAAAACTCCAAAAGCATTTTAAAAACTTGATGAAATTATTTCAAGTTCTCCTAGAATACTATTTGTATGAAATTAACCAATAAAATCATAAGATTGAACAGTAATAAATGATGACTTCTATTAACAGATATTTAATAATAGCTTAGTAATAAAATCATCCTAAAGGTTTGGTGCAATGATAGAAAAGACAGAGAAACCACCTCAAAGGAGTAATAAATCCAGAAAGAGCCAAGTTTGCATGATGGTTTCATTTAAATGAAGGTGGTATTTTATAATGTTGTGATGGATTATTTAACAAATTATGTTGGAACAACACTTCATTAAAACTAGCTACATTAAGCCATAGCTAGCAAATTCTAGTGCTTTCAGGAGCCAGACAGATAAGATTTACAATTAAATTATTGAATCAAAAAGGATGTTCTAATCCATTTAGCATGCTATACCAAGGCATCATAGACTGGGTAGCTTACAAACAACAGATTTATTTCTCACAGTTCTTGAGGCTGGGAAGACCAAGATCAGGGTGCCAAGATGGTCAGGTTCTGGTGAAGCCTCTCTTCTGGATTGCAGACTGCTGACTCATGTGGTGGAATGAGAGAAAGAAAGCAATCTCTCTCATGAAGCTTATAAGGGAATTAATCTCATTCCTTTGGGCTCCACTGTCATAACCTAATCTAATACTAATTACCTTCCTAAGTCCCCGCCTTCTCATATTATCACATTGGAAGGTATAGATTAAACATATGAGTTTTGGAGGGACACGAACATTCAGTCTATAGTAAGGAATAAACAAAATATATTTAAAAGGAAAGGAAGTCTAAACCAAGCTGCTTATATGTGAGGAAGATGAACGTATATTCATGGGAAATATGCAAATATAAATCACTTAAGTATGCAAAACAGTGATCTCCAATAAAAGAATGTTCCCAGCAACTGCCTCTCACTATAAAATTAGTAAGAACATGAATCCAGCAAATCAGATACTTAAAGCAAGATGACAAAACATCAGAATGATTTAAACAGGGAGGTTGAAGAGGTAAAGGGACAAACTGGGGAAAAAATACATATATATAAAATCAAAGAGCAGAATAACCATAGCTGAAAATTAAATTATTATCCAAGCATAAAAGCAAATTAATTATTGATCACCAATCATCATCAGTTTTTTCTCTGTTGGGCAAAATCCAACATAATACAAATAGTTTGTATTAACATTCATCAAACACAAACAAATCCAAAAATTCTTTACTGATCTCTCCCAACTAGTTCAAACATTGTTGAAACCCTTCTCTTTTATTTCTTCTTGAACACATGTGTGTCAGACTTTTGATTCCGCCACTCAACCAAAACAATTCTTCTCAAGTTCACCAATGACTTTTGCAGTTTGTTTCTACTTCCAACATTCTCCCTATACTCAATTGCTATATCACCCTGATTTCTTTTCTTGAAGCTGTGCTAATTGTCTCAAATTTAACATGTTCAAAACAAAATTCACTAGTCTCTAAACCCGGACTTTCCTCACTGTTTTTCTTCTTCATAAGTGGAACCATCATATTCATCCACTTATCAGGGCCCCAAAACTTAGGACTATCCTTGAGAATCTATCTCACAGTCTACATGCAACATATCATTAAATCTATAAGCTCGAATGTAAAAGGATATCCCAAATCTCCAGCTTTATAGAATTCTTTCCTTTTCTTAAAAAAAAAAATCATTATTTGGAGGTAGTTGTTGATTTATAGGCAATGGTAATAATTCTGGGAGACCTTGTTAACTCTTAATTCAGTTTTTCCTAAAGGTAATATCTTGCATAGGTATAATACAATACCACAACCAGGAAATCAACTTTGATAAAATCTAGTAACTTTATTCAGATTTCACCAGCTTTACATACATTCCTATGTGTGGTTGTGTGTATATTTAATTCTGTGAAATGTCATCACATGCGCATTCATGTAACACCACCACAGTTGATCCAGAAATCCCACTCCTGGGGATATATCCTTTACCATTATTAATTTTGAATTATTCTAGCCCAATCACACTTGTTGTCTGCTGTTTCTGGAACACATCAGACAAGCTTCCACCTTAGGGCCTTTGTATTGTCTGTTCTCTGTGTCTGAAATGCTTCCCCACCTCTTTCCCATACCCCAGGCCCCAAATCTGCACCTCTCTCAAGTCTCTTTTGAAATATCACCTTCTCAGGCCGTCCTATGTAAATAGGGATCACTCCCCATTTTTCCATACCCCCTTAATCTGTTTCTTTTTTATAGCATTTATCACCATGGGAAATATAATTACTGTCTTTCTCCATTAAGAAGTGAATTAAAACAATACAGAGATTTCATTTTTTTAAACTGTAATCTTACATCTAGTATGTGTTGTGTCTGTTAATTTTCTTATTTATTTCTGAGTAGATGAACATATCAGATGGAAATTTTTGACAGTTGTTCTTTATTTCAACTTTTTTTTACATTATGAAAACCATTTACTTGATGAAGGAACATTTCCTTATACTAAAATATTGTTTTTAGTGTCTTGAAAATAGTTTATCCTGGAACCCAATTTAAATTAAAAGGTAAAAAATGTTATAGTTAAAATTTTTGCCTAAGAAATGAAGTGAATTTTGCACTTAATGTGCAAGGCTATTCATTGACAGCTGAAACTCATTCACACGTTTTCCCCAATTATATCTTTCATTTGATTTATTTCCTTACAGAATTGGCAATTATTTCATGTGGTATGTTAAACACTAGTACTTGTGAAGATATGTTTTCTCCCTGATCATATAAATTGCACAGAACTAAATAGACACACAAAAACATACATGAATGCATATAAAAGTGGTGAAATTTGAATAAGGTCATTGGATTTTACCAACGTTGATTTCCTGGTTGTGATATTGTACTATAGTTTTGTAAGATGTTACTATAATATTTTTTCATTTACATGATGTTTACTCTAGGTTTCTGGCATGTAATTTTTACAAAGTTAGGGAGGATTCTACAATTTCACACATTGTTAAGAATTTTGCTTTTATCAGCTTGGCTTTCAGGAAGCCACATCCCTAGGAAAAGGAGGAAAGTACTACATCAAGGAAACACTCCGTGGGACAAAAGAATCTGAAAAACAGCCCTGAGTCCTAGACCTTCCCTCTGACAGAGCCTACACAAATGAGAAGGAACCAGAAAAACGACTCTGGTAATATGACAAAACAAGGTTTTTTAACACGCCTAAAAAACACACTGGCTCACCAGCAATGGATCCAAACCTAGAAGAAATCCCTGATTTACCTGAACAAGAGTTCAGAAGGCACATGTATGCATATGTAACAAACCTGCACATTGTGCACATGTACCCTAAAACTTAAAGTATAATAATAATAAAATTTAAAAAATAAAAAATAAATAAATAAAATAAACTAATCAGGGAGGCACCAGAGAAAGGCAAAACCCAGTGTAAGGAAATAATTTTTAAAAAATGAAACAAGAAGTGAAGGGAGAAATATTCAGTGAAATAGATAACATAAATAACAAATGAAAACTTCAGGAAACCATGGACACACTTACAGAAATGCAAAATGCTCTGCAAAGCCTCAGCAATAGAATCGAACAATCAGAAGAAAGAACTTCAGAGCTCGAAGGCAAGGTTGTCAAATTAACCCAATCCAACAAAGACAAAGAAAAAAGAATAAGAAAATATGAACAAAGCCTCCAAGAAGGCTGGGATTATGTTAAACAACCAAACCTAAGAATAATTGGCACACTTGTGGAAGAAGAGATATCATAGATACGTTTTGAACCTATTTGCACAGACATCAACATATGACTTTTTTCTCCAGTCTATTGATATTTTAAATTGTAGTTATTTGTTATATTAATATATAATTATATTCCCAGGTAAAAATCCTACTTATTAATCATGCATTGTACTCACCTTACACTGTGGGTTTTTTCAGCTCATATTTAGGACCTTTGCGTCTGGATTCATGACTGAAAAGGGCGTATATTTTTATTTTATTGTCATCTGGTTTTATAATCAACATTAGGGTTGCCAGGTAAAGTTTTTTTGGCAGCTTTGACTTGATTTCTCTTCCCTAGAATATTATGCATATGATTAGACGTAACTGTTGTTTTATACTGTAGCATAATTCACCTGTAAAATTGTCTCGCTGTTAACATGGGCATTATGTTTTTAAGACACTTTATTATTTACAACAGTTCTAGGTTTACAGCAAAATCAAGCACGGGGTACAGAGATTTCCTGTATATATCTTGTTAGACATTATTATTATATTTTCCCTAGGGGGGGGTTTCACTACCATTTCAACTCATTTAAAGGATATTCATCTACTTAGTTTTTTATTTCCTCTTACATCAATATTAGTGTTTTATGTTTTCTAATGATTTATACATTTCCTCTATGTTTCATATAATTTATTATTTTAAATGTGTATTTTTGTGCTTGTTTTCTGTTTTACATACTTATTTATCTATATTTTTTCACTTTTTGGTAGAAATCAGACATGCTAAAACATCTGTCCTTTTAGTTAATGTTTTTAGAGAACCAGCTTTCTCTTTTATTAATATTCTCTAGCATTTTTATTTGTCTATCATTAATTTCTGCCTTTATCTTTATTATTTTAAAAATTGTCCTCATGTGAGTTTGCACTATTGCTCTTTTTTTTCCAGTTACCTGGATCGAATGCTGAGTTGATTTTTTAAAATTTTTCTTTTTATTCAATTTGCAAAGTAATACATGCTTATTATTTAAAAAGACAATAATCATAGAAAATTTAAGTGACCCATAAGCTTACTGCCCATGAGTAAACATTGTTAATAATGTAATGTGTTTCCACCTTGTATGGGTAACATATATATAGTCATATATAAATATAATTATAAATTGAAATATGATGATATAGTGAGGTATACTGTGCATATTGTTTTTTCTCAATTGGAGAAATATTTTCTCTCTCAACTTCTTATTTTGAAAAATTTCAAACCTACTGAAAAGCTTAAATAATAGTAGAACAAACATCACTTTCATGAAGCTTCACCAAGTACTAACGTACATTTTTGAACATTTGACAGAGAGAGAGGGAGGGAGGGAGGGAGGGAGAAGAGAGAAGAGGTTTTTAACTTTGCTGAACCAGTTAAAATTGTTTTGCCCCCAAAACGTCAAAATATATCTCATAAAACAAGAACATTCTCCTACACAATAATGAAGCATTGTCATGTTCATCTAAAAAATTTAACATTGAGACAATACTATTAACAAGCGCATGATTTGTATTCAAATTTCCCCAGTTGTCCCCCAAGTTTTCTTGGTAGCCGTTTTGTCTGTTGGTCCAGAATCCAAAGATCACAAGTTGTGCAAGGCTGTCACATCTCTTTAGTATTTTTTATTATAGGACAGTTTCTACCTGTTTTGCCTTTCGTGACACTGACATTTTTTTGAGTCCAGTCGAGTTGTACTGAAGACTGTCCACAATATGGATTTGTCTGATTTTTCCTCATGATGAGATACAGGTTAAGAATTACTGTCAAGAGCATTACACAAATGATGTTGTATATTTTCCGTTGTGTTACATTACATCATGTCAGGAGGTGCCTAACACCAGTCTGTCACTTCGTAATTGGCACTGACTAGCCACTTGGTTTAAGTGGGAATTGTCGTATTTGTTCGTTTACTAAGGTAACATTTCCCCTTTGTAATTAATGTATAATCTGTGAAGTGTTACTTTGAAATTGCATTAATATATCCTTGCCCCTCAAAATATTCCACCTAATAATTTTAGCATCCACTGATATTATTTGCCAGAATTACACAGTTTTTTACAATAAAATTTTTATTGAAGTATAACAAAAATATACAAATCATAAAAATAGTTCTTACTCAATTTTCACATTGTATGAACCAACATGAACAGAATCCAGATTAAGAAATACTTTATCAGCGTCACGAAGCAACTCCATGCTCATCTCTAGCCCTGTCCACCCCAAAGGAAACCTCTATTGTAACTCTGTCACTATGAGATTAGTTTTGAGTTATTGGGGGAGCTTTATTTAAATGAATCATGTGCTCTGTACTATTTTGTTTCTGGTTTCTTTCTCTCAGCATTGCTGGTGTGAATCATCTATACCACTGCATGGAACAATGGTTTATTCATTCTCGTTGTCTTTTAATATTCCATTGCATTGGTGTAGCACAATTTATTTAATCATATATAGTTCATGGGCATTTGGGTTATTTCTAGCATTTGGTTATTATGAATACTGCTGTTGTGAACAGCCTTGGCAATTGTGTGTAGGTCTCTTGGATCTATTCCTGGGAGTAGAATTCATATTTCATAAAGTATATGTATGTTTGGCTTTAGTAGATACAACCAAAATCATTTTCTAAAGTATTAACAATTTACACGTCTACCAGGAATGTTTATGTCCCAATTGCACCTCATAAATACTTAGTATATTAATTCTTTCAAACTGTAAAAATTCATATATGTATGCCCAAAGTGGTATCTTATAATGGATTTAATTTCAATTTTTCTGATTACCAATTAGGTTGAGCACTTTTTCATATGTTTATTGGCCACCTGGATATCCTTTTTTTAAAATGTGTTTTTTCCATTTTTCAACTGGGTTGTATATTTCTTTCTTATTTATTTGTGGGAATATATATACACACTCTTTATTACTTATATATTTGCAGATATTTTCTCCAAATGCACGGTTTGCCTTTTCACTCTCATATTTTTGCTTTGAATCTTTCTTCTTTTCATATGTGATATTCTTTTTAAGATGTGTTTTGTTATTAAATATGTAACTTGTGCAGTTTGGAGAATATGGTTTATGAGATATTGATTCTTCCAAATGTGTGTAGGATGACTTTACAGCTTCATATATGGCATATTTTATTAATAATTCATGTGTGCTTAAAAATAATGTGCATCAACTATTCAATGTGTGTAGAGTTGTCTATATATCTAATAACCCAGACCCAATTATGTTTATATAAAAATGATGTTACATTTTTGTCATGCCATTTCTACTTTTAGGACACAGGAAGAATGAATTTCATCGGATCTCTGTGAAGTTGGCTTGGGTACATGTGAGTGACTTCAAGATGGTGATTTTTTAAAGCAGAAAATATATAGGATATTTTTAATCCTGGCAATGAAACTTCCTATGCCATATTTCCTTTATTTCCTTTTTACTGGATAGGCCACTTTTGAGGTCATGTTTTTATATATATATGGTTGTCAGATGCTATACAGGAGGCCCAGTTAAATTTGAATTTTAGATAAATAACAAATTTGTTTAGGATAAGTATGGTCCAAATGTTGCATGGTATATACATTTAAAAAAAATCATTGTTTATCTGAAATTCAAATTTAACTGGCTGTCCTGTATTTTTATTTGCTAAGGTGAAGAAGCTGGACATGCAGATGAAAAAGCAGAGAAGTAAAGCATATTAATGAAATATGTCTATAAATAGAACATTGAATGCAGTTACTGCCACATAGAACTGGCTAAAAACAAATAGGTCAGAAGCCTGCTGCATTTCTGAGAGAATTTTATTGCCCAGAAAGGAAAGCACCATTCTGGACAAAAAGTCTTTGGTAGTTCAAGATTCAAAAGAATCCTTCAACCTCCAACTTTGCAGGATTGACAAATTTGCTGAGAAGGTTGTGCAGTTTCAGCATATTCCCCAATATCTTCTTTAGTCATGGGCAGACAAAAAGGTAAACAAAATTATAAAAAGAACCTCTCAGAAGGTGGATCCAGATACCAAGAAGTCCTTCCAGAGAACAGAATTGGGCTGTATGCAAGTAATCTTTTTAGCCCCGAGATAAGAGCCCTTCACTAAGAGCCCTTCACCAAGAGCCCTTCACCATGTTTTTCAGCAGTCTTCTAGAAGTTCTATTGACAATCATTAACTTCTGTGTGTCTCCCATTTCACATTGTTTGAATGGGGTGGGGTTAATTGCAGCTCTTCTGCTCCAAATCCTGCCCCATCATTGTAAACTGGGTGTACAAGGAGCCATAGCAGAGAGTTTGTCTTTTTAGTGCATAAGTCCCTGGAATCAGAGGAGCCACATCCTAGCCCTTGGGCCACATGCAATTATAGATTGACTTTCAGATTGTCTTCTATGGAAAGGGAATGAGTGTTTCCTATATGTAAACATAAAAATTAAAGTTTCATGACAAGAAGGCCAGACTGTGACAGAGTCCATATTATATGTTTATTCTACCATTTCTACTTCCTGGAATCAAAGAAAGAAGACTGTATTTCCTAGCCTTTTCTTCAGACATGTTGAGGGCTGAGTTTGGCCTATGGTATGTAGATATAAGTTATTAATCAGGGTATATAGTCAGGAAAACCACTCTAGATATATCAATCAGAGATTAAAAGCAATGAATTAGTTACAAAAGTGTTGAAAAGACTAAAAGAATAAAGGCGATAAGGAGAGGGTTTCCCACATTTTAGGAAGATGCTATTGCCTGTGGTCTGGAACCTACAACCCATATTCCCCACTAACCTGGTGGAGGTGCCTACTGCTTAGCAGCAATTCAGGAGTCTGCACTCCTATTAATGCTGCTGATATTGTTACTGATACTTCCTTTTGTAACAAATGCAACTGCATTTTTTATAGCTTCACTATCTCTGCTTTTCTTTTTTTTCTTCCTGTTTGATCTTTCAGTGTTTCAGAAAGGATCTCTGCGTTTCTTGTCTTTTTCCTGCTTGATCTCTCAGTGCCTGAGAAAGGATCTTTAAAAGTTCCATATATTTTTATATATAATTCTTTATAAAAAGGGCATAACTCTATGATGAGATAGTATTGTTAGATCCATAAATGTTCCCGATGGTCTTCTTGCTTAATTTTATCTTTTATCTATGTATTGTATCTTTCTGTATTTGTTATGATTTTTTGGCTTGAATTATATTTTGTCATATATTAACATTTCTATCTTAGCTTTATATAATTCATATATGGCTGCCACATATATTTAACCACTTAAAAATTTTCTATGTATCTATTTGTGTGAAAACAAACAAACACAAAGTTCCTGTTTGCCCAGAAAGCTAATGGGAGACTTTGATCCTTTCACTAGGAAGTTTTCTAGTGCATCTGGGCTATGTTTTAATCTGTTCTTATTTTTGTTTGACATATTAAGCTTGTTTCTTCTTTTTGAGAACAAGAATAGAAAAGTCCTTGGAAATATTGACAGTGTAACATGAAAAACATTCATGTATAACTTAGGATGACAAATAAAAGGTGTAATAATATTTTATCATTCCCACCTAGTAGTTAACATATTACGCATCTATTTAATATGTTTAGGTTGGTGCAAAAGTAATTGAGGTTTTGCCATTGAACGTAATGGTCTTGAAAGTAATATATTTGTTAAATGCGCTTCAAGAGATTATTTGTATGCTTGAGTTACTTTAATAATAATAATGATAGAGGCTAGTATTCACTGAGCACCATCAATATGCCAGATATAAAATACATTACGAGAATTTACTTGCGTTCCTAATAACAACAAAAATAAACCTAATTGTGTAGATGAAGAAAGTTGAGTAACCACCTAAGGTCACAAAGATCATAAGTAATAGAACTGGAATTCAAACCAAGGAATCTTAGGCTCTAGAACAGAGGTTTCAAATTGAGCATGATTGACATTTTAGGTGACAAAATTCCTTCATGAGGGTAGGGGTGTTCTGTGCATCATTGAATGTTGAGCAGCCTCCCTGGCCTCTGCCCACTAGATTCCAGTGGCATCTTCCTAGCTGGGGCAAACAAACATGTCACCAGACATTTCTTTCTTTTTTTTTAATTAAAAAACTTTTTAATTGGTTTACAAAGGAGGCTACAGACTACATTGAAACTAATCTTTGTACAAAAGGCCAAAAAAAAAAAAAAGTCCCAAAACACCAAGAGACAAAAGGTAAGAGGAAAGACAAGAAAGGAAGATACAAAAGGAGCAGGAAGAAACTTACTTAGGGACGAGATTAGCATCATACATACCTAAGAGTGGGGGGTGAGGGGGAAGAGCAAGATGAGAGAGTGTTTAAAAGCATTTACCCACACAACCCTGGTGATAATTGGATTGGAATCAACAACAAACACAGCATGAGATTATTCAGAGGTTTTAAAAGGCAACAGTGGTGTGGACTGGTTATTGCCAGTGTTCAGAGAGAAATAAACTTGGGTTTTTAGGCACCAGAGATTGGAGCACCCCCTCTCCCTTCCAGAGGATGACAGACTTAGGAAGAGGAAGCAGGCCCTGGGGCAGCTGCCACTGGTGTGTGTAGATGTCTGCTCAGGTCGATCTCAGTGTATCTTCCCCAAAGTCTTTGTGTCCTAGACTCTAGGTAAGGGCTATAGGATTTCACTGGGAGAAAGGGATGATCAGAAATATGAAGACCTGCCCTTGTCCACAAGGTTCCAGAGCAGTTACTGGAAAATTGGAGCACTGGGTAGACAGAGCCCATATCCCTGGGGAAAAGGCACAGTGTAATTCCTGAAGGCAAGATACGGGAAAGCACACATCCCGGGAGAGGTATCAACAAAATCCTCACTACTTGCAGCCCTCGTCTAATCCCATTCGTTAGGCTTTTTTTTTTTTTTTTTTCTCTGATACTTAGGACTTAGGGCAGTTGAGGGACAGATCATCATACCTCTACTCTCTTAGCAGAGACAAGGAAGACTGGGGCTGTTTGACAATGAGGAAGCGGAAAATGGGACAAAATACTCCTCTTTCAAATGTTCCTGGTGAGCAAATCTCCCCCAGTTGAGAACTACTATTCTAGAATGTGCACCTTAGCCATGTGCTCTATGGTCTTGAGAGTAAACACTTTAAATAAGAGAGAATAGATATGAGATCTGTATGTACAATTAAACATTAATTGTCCTCAGTGACCCAGTCAGTTTTTAGCATTGTAGCTATTATAAGTGAATTCAGTCCTTCACTCATCAGTATTTGGTGGTCTGACGTTTATTGGTTAACTTCATTGTTCCTAGTGCTGGAATAGGAACTAGGATTCTACGTAATGTATTGTTCCTGCTGGAAGTATAACCTCAGCCCAATGGTGGAATGCCTTTAACAGAGTCTTATACCTTCAAGGTGATACATCATTTGATCTCAAGAAGGCATTTCTTTATTTAAATTTTCTCAGTCTAGGGTACTTTTAGTAAAAGATTAGGAAAGTCCATAGGTAACAGGGCATTTAGGTAGTTGGGGAAACATCTTCCCAGTCAAGCCTATAATAGAATATATTATTTTCCCAACTTAAAAGTATGCAAATCTATAAAGCCCTTCCCACTGCAAGCAAGCCCAGATAGTCCAAAGTGTTTGGAAGAGGTTCTGTATTCTCTGCATTGCCCAACTTCTATGTAGCTGGCAGGGACAAGAGATCACGTAAGGTTTCTGGAGTCGAAGCAGATACATAGTATCATAATTAGCACCATAATAAGAACTTTGTCAATATATAGGAATAATAACAATAATCATCATCATAGCTAGTATTGAGTGCTTATTGTGGTCCAGAGACTCTGCTAAGCAGTCCTTTAAACCTTTTCAACCACTGTATCTGCTGGATATGGTTACATTTTACAAATGAGAAAACTGTCTCAGACTAAGTAACTTCCCAATGTCATGCAAGCAATGATTTGTAGAAAGAGGATGGAAAGTCGAATGGTGGCAAAAATGACTCTAGCCCCCACATTAAGACTATACTACTTCTAAAACATGACTTTTAATATGCTGTATACTTTCATATACATGTGAGTACATACAAGTATATGTTTAGAGAAAAATCTGAAATTAGTCAAATTAAGTATATATATCCCCTTTGATCTAGAATTTCAGTCCTCTTTGTGTGTGTTTGTGTATGTATGTATCAAAAAATTCTTACATAGGTCCATAAGGAGACATGTGCAAAGGTGTATATCACAGTGTTATTTTAGAGGGTGGGATTTGGAGGCAATCTCACTATTTAATGTTGGGCAAGTGGATAAAGAAAAGGTGGTACCTGAAGACCTGTAATACTATGCAGTAGTTACAGCTATTAAAATAGATATAAATAGAGCAACAAGGATGGTTCATTAAAATACGTCACTGAATAAAAAAAGAAATTGTATGAGGTATAGCACAATATCATTTTTATAAATTCAAAATGCATGAACAAAGAACAATATATGTATTTTATAAAATAATGTAACAAAAAGATATGTATTAAACAGATTATAATGGCTCCCTATGACATGAAGGGAATGGGGAAACACAAGTGCAGATAAGACGGAAAAATAAATAAAACAGAAGAGGAGCCTCGCTGTGTCCAATAATGACAAAAATACCCCAATTCTCTGCACTTAAGTCCAAAACAAGAAGTATTATCTGAAAATGGGCTCAAAACTAATTTTATATGAAAATCTTAAATATTGAAAAAGTACTTCTGCAATAAAAATAGAATGGCTTATCTTTTCTTGACTATGACATCATCACAGCATTACTTTTATTATGGCGAGGTACCCTATGGGCCTATAGGACTGAGTGACTTCCTACTGGCCATTTGTGCTTTAGATGCTTATCTTGTTCTATTACTGGCACTTCAAATGTATCTATCCTACCGAAGCTATAAAGAACATATACCCAATTATATACTGCAAAGCCTTTTGGATGAGAGAGAATCTTCCATTCAATGAATTTACCTAGGACTTCCCTTCTACTTCTCTGCTTCAGTTATTCATCTCTGTTACGTTTTTCTTAGCTCTTTAATCTAATGTCTTTGAGTTTATTCATTAAATTATGTGGTAGTCATTAATCATATTCACCAAATATTTCAAGTTCTTCCCCATTCTCTGTTATGTTTTTCTTAGCTCTTTAATCTAATGTCTTTGAGTTTATTCATTAAATTATGTGGTAGTCATTAATTATATTCACCAAATATTTCAAGTTCTTCCCCATTCTGAGAACACAGAGCCATTTCCGGGCTCTGGTGGAGTTGGATGGGACTGACTTGATCTGGCCAATGAAGCTGATTCTTCTTTGGAAGTGCAAGACCCTTCAAAGCCACCTATTCCATCTGGCACAGCAACCAGCAAAGTTTGAGATGGTGGCTATTCTCTTTGCCTAAATCTCTGAGCAACTAAAATGTATATGGAACCCAGCTATCCTACCGTGGACATATGAGTTTAAAATAAATATTTCTCAGTTTAAATTTCTGATGTTTGTGAGATTGCTTATTTTACTGCAATATAATTTAGTATATCCTAACTGAAAAAATTCCAACAATGAAATTGTTAGTGAAAATTACTTAGCTCTTCTGGACTGTCAGTTGATTTGGTTAATGAGTTTCTATTTACAAAAACTTGAAAACATCAATTTAGGCAACCATATCAGCTCAACACAGTGATTGTCTTATATGGTATAACATGAAAATGTGAACTCAAATCAAGATAAATAATCTTTTGTTCTTATCATATATAAAAAGAAAACAGATTGATAAGAAGAAAAGATCAGTCCTTCATGAAGTATCATTTATCATTTCTAAGATTTTTATACAGACTTATTATTTATTTTTGGATGATTTATTTTAAGTAATTTTTCTCCCTGAGAAAGAATATTAAGCCAACTCACCTGTCTATTTTCTTGCTAAATGTGTCAGAATGGGGCACTTGGTTCATTTAATGCACTCTTGCCTCTTTTCATCATGAATTTGCTATGTAGCAAATCTTAACTCTCATTAGGAGATGTTTTTGTTCTCATCTGAATGAAAAATAATTTGCAATGGATTTGACAGTTACAAATGAACACGTTCTCATTTGTTTTGTCTGAGACATCTGTGTAAACACTGCTTTTGTACCTTCAGTGAAGAAAAATGAAGCATAGCCTTTGAAATTAATGTGCCAAAAAAGATTGAAAACTTAACCATTACCTAGAGGGCATTAAAATAAACCAGGTATATAGGCATACAAGGTACTTTTGTTCACTACATATCTGTTGTCTGGTCGAGTCCATTGACTATCTTCCTGTGCTGGTATATATGTGTGAGTGTGTAAGTGGTATTTACTGTTAGGTTCAGTGTAATTCAGAGGACCTCGCCTCTCTTCCATCAAAAAGTGAAAACTAGGACCCTTTTCCGTGAAACTCAGTGAGCTTTTTCTAACTGCTAGTTCTGATAAAGTATGTCAGAACTGATACAATGTAATTTCCCAGACAGCCTTAAACGTTGATACAACCTCCACCTAGTGGTCTCTTATGTAGTCCCTGTCCCCCTCAGGATGCTTACCTTTGGCACTCTGCTGACATACTATGAAGAAGCCTCCACCATGTGGAGAAACCACCTGCAGGTGTTTCAGCTGACAGGTGCCTCTGTGGTCTCAGCCAACAGCCTGAATTAACTGCTACACATATGAGGAAAGAAGCCTTCAACATGAATCAAGTCTTGCTCACCATCTGACTGCAATCGTGTAGAGATCCCAAGCAAGAACCATCTAGCGGAGTACAGTAACTCAGTAACTCCCCACCATTGTGTGAAAGAATAATAATAATTGTTGTAGTGTGCTGCAAAGTTTGAGGTGATTTCTTTTGAAGTGATACATAAGTATGACAGAAGTCAAATGGTCAAGTGACTCTCTTGTGGTCATACAACAGTCAGGTCACAAAACTCCAAGGTTTGTTTGCTATCTTGTAATTGAAGACCTTCAAATTATTTTACCTATAACCTATTCTTTGAGCAACAGAAACCAGGTATGGATGGATGCTCGTAAAAAAAAAATCATAGATTTTCATGACCCTTAACCACAGATAATAAATAGCAAAGATTATAGTGTTAAAAAATACTAAGCTATTACTGTAGTCTGTCCTATAGTATTTCACCTTCTCATTTTGTTGTTGTTGGGTGGGAAGGGGGTAGGGCAGGGTTAGAATTTACATGGTACCCTTTCTTTTTTGTGGAAGTCCCAAGGGATCCCATAAAATGGCAAGTTTTGAGTCAAAATAGAACCCAGATTGTGTGTCAAACCTGTGTATGGGTCTGACACTTGCTAGGTCTATGATCTGGAAAAAGGGCCAAATGAGCCAAGACACACTTTTACAGATAACCAGTTCTTCTGAATTCAAATCAGTTGTTCTGTCAACTATATCATGCTGTCCTATTCGTTTTCACCGGGATAAAAGAGAATAAAAAAAGCATTTATCAATTGCTTAATATGGAGTAAAAAAAAATGAACCATACACATATTATCAAATTTTGTCCTTATAAGAATCTTTTGCAATTGATGCTGGTGTTACTATACCATTGAATAAGAGCTTAATAAACTGAGGTTTCTAAAACTATCTCAAGGTCACAGATAGCATACACAAGAGATTATATTTAGACCTATACTTCAGTCATGAATCTATTTACCATCAAATCATTGTACCATATTCTTGATTAAATTCATTTTATTTTCCTTAATGTTCATTTGAAAAAATAGGATCTCTTTCATTTTGCATTATTTTCAGATTAGAAGTTTTTTCCTCTTCTCTGTCTAAAACTTAAATTAATTTTGGCATCCTTTGCTTTGTATAGTTCTGTTCTTTAATTAAAAATACACTTTAAGTGTCATGTGTTTCTAAAAATCATGCAGTTATTTCACTTGAAGTTTCAGAAAAGGCAAAACCTTAAGTGAAAGGTATTTTTCATCCATCTTGCTGCTCTGTATTCTTTTCCTCCAGCACTTCTGTTTGACTTTGCAGAAGGAATCTAGCTCAGCAATGAAAGGACAAAGCTTTCCTTTGAGGACCACTCCCCAGGGCCTTTGTACCTTAGCCTCACAGAGTGATTCTAGCAGATCTCAAACACAAACAAACCCAATAGTGATTTGGGAGGACTGGACTGTGGATTTAACTATAAAATTAAACTATAAAATCTTGACTATTGACTCTACATTGTGGACATCCATAAATATTATTTGCATTTAATCTATTCACTTGGCTTATGGGAGGAGAGATTACATTATATATATCAAAGACACCAGGTGTGTAGCTTCTGAATTTAATCAATTTCATTTATAAAATTACTTCATGAATTTGGTGAAAGGCATAATGGAGAAAAAAATGTCTTCTTCAGTTAAAAAACATACTGATGACAGATCCTGGGTGGTTTAAAAATAAAATGAAAATACACAAAAGTTTAAAATTCACATTATAAGGTGGTTTATTAAAAATAATACAAATTTTAGAGTCAGATCTAACTTCAAGCCTTATGATAAACTATTATTTACAACTATTATGTATAGCTCCATTTTGTATTATTTCCATAGCATTGGGTCAATGGTTCAACCTTCTTGAACCTTAGCTTATTTATATATCATATGAAATGACAAAACAATACCTACCTTAAAAGGTTTTGATTACAATGAAAAGAGATACGTATTTTAAAAGATTTGACATGCACTTATTAGTGTACAATAAATACTCAGTAATTTCCAGAAAATAATATTACAAAGATGGGTTAGATCTCAAAAGCCCAGTTTTAAGTATATTGACAGGCATTATGAACTAAAACATCTTCAGGGCATTGGAGACCTGAAGACGGTTAACCCAACTAAAGGTTCTGTATTAGCCTGTTTTCACACTGCTATAAAGAACTACCCAAGACTGGGTAATTTATAAGGGAAAGAAGTTTAATTGATTCACAGTTCAGCATGGCTGAGGAGGCCTCAGGACATTCACAATCATGGCAGAAGGTGAAGGGGAAGCAAGACATCTTCTTCATAAGGCAGCAGGAAGGAGGAACTACCAAAGACTTATAAAACCATCAGATCTCTTGAGAACTCACTATCACAAGAACAGCATGGGGAAAACCACCTCCATGATTCAATTACCTCCACCTGTTCTCTCCCTTGACACGTGGGGATTATGGTGATTATAATTCCAGGTGATGTTTGGGTGGGGACACAAAGTCTAACCATATCATTCCACTCCTGGCCCCTCCCAAATCTCATGTCCCTTTCACATTTCGAAACCAGTCGTGCCTTCCCAACAGTCCTCCAAAGTCTTAATTCGTTCCAGCATTAACCCAAAAGTTCAAGTCCAAAGTCTCATCTGAGACAAGGCAAGTCCCTTCTGCCTAGGAGCCTGTAAAATCAAAAGCAAGTTAGTTACTTACTAGATACAATAGAGATACAGGAATCGGGTAAATGTTCTCATTCAAATGGGCGAAATCAGCCAAAGCAAAGGGGCTACAGGTCTCATGCAAGTCCAAAATTAGGCTGGGCAGTCATTAAATCTTAAAGTTCCAAAATAATCTCTTTTGACTCCTTGTCTCACATCTAGGTCATGCTGATGCAATAGGTGGGATCCTGTGGCCTTGGGAAGCTCTGACCCTGTGGCATTGCAGGGTACAGTGCCCCTTCTGGCTGCTTATATGGCTGGCATTGAGTGTCTGTAGCTTTTCCAGGTGCACGGTGGAAGCTGTCAGTGGATCTACCATTATGGGGTTTGAAGGATGACGTCTGTCTTCTCACAGCTCCATCAGGCAGTGTCCCAGTGGGGATTCTGTGTGGGGGCTCCAAACCCACATTTCCCTTTTTCACTGCCCTGGCAGAGGTTCTCCATGAGGGGTCCACCGCTGCAGCAAACTTCTGCCTGGACGTTGAGGCATTTCCATACATCCTCTGAAATCTAGGCAGAAGTTCTCAAAGCTCAAGTATTGACTTCTTTGCACCCACAGGCTGAACACCATGTGTAAGCCACCAAGTCTTAGGGCTTTCAATGGCCTGAGCTGTATGTTGGCCCCTTTTAGCCATGACTGGAATGAAAGACACAAAATCCCAAGACTGCACAAAACAGCAACGTTCTAGGATGCAAAGCCCATAAAATGATTTTTTCCTCATAGGCCTCCAGACCTGTGATGGGAGGGGCTGCCGTGAAGACCTCTGACATGCTCTGGAGACATTTCCCCCTTTTTCTTGCTGATTAACATTTGGCTCTGTGTTACTTATGCAAATTTCTGAAGCATGCTTGATTTTCTCTCCAAAAAAATGGGTTTTTCTTTTCTATTGCATCACCAGGCTGCAAATTTTTCAAACTTTTATGCTCTGCTTCCTCCTGAATGCTTTGCTGCTTAGAAAATTCTTCCGCCATGTACTGTAAATCCAATCTCTCAAGTACAAAGTTCCATAGACCTCTAGGGCAGGGGTAAAATGCTGCCAGTCTTTTTGCGGAAGCATAGCAAGTATCACCTTTCTTCCAGTTCCCAAGAAGTTCCTCATCTCCATCTTACACAACCTCAGGCAGAACTTCATTGTCCATATGACTATCAGCATTTTGGTCAAAGCCATTCAACAAATCTCTAGGAAGTTCCAAACTTTCCCACATTTTCTTCTCTTCTTCTGAGCACCCCAAACTGTTTCAATCTCTGCCTCTTACCCAGTTCCAAAGTCGTTTGCACATTTTTGGGTATCTTTACAACAGCGCCCCATTTCTGGTACCAATTTACTGTGTTAGTTAGTTTTCACACTGCTGTAAAGATCTGCCCAAGACTGGGTAATTTATAAAGAAAAAGGGATTTAATTGACTCACAGTTTAGAATGGCTGGGGAGGCTTCAGGAAACTTATAATCATGATAAAAGGTGAAGGGGAAGCAAAGCACCTTTTTCACAAGGCAGCAGGAAGGAGAATGAATGCAGGAGGGACTACCAAACACTTAAAAAGCCATCAGACCTCATGAGAACTCACTCACTATCAGGAGAACAGCATGGGGGAAACTGCCCCCATGATCCAATTACCTCCACCTGGTGTCTCCCTTGACATGTGGGGATTATGGGGATTGTAATTCAAGACGAGATTTGGGTGGGGACACAAAGCCTGACTATATCAGGTTCAATTCAATTTTTACAAGAAACACTGTACTAAATAAGAAAAGCATGTGTGCCTTGTTTGCATTCCCACTGGCTACCAGTTCACTATCCATGAAATACAGAAATATTACAAAAAAATTCTTTATTCTCCCTACATCCAAGCAGTCTTTTATATAAGACATCTATAGGTTTTTGTCTGATTGGATAGTAAATCAACATACAGCGACATGTCAAACTCTAATTAGAAACACAAAGAAATATGAGACTATATCAAAATAAAACTTTCATTATAGAGGTAAGTTCAGAAAAGAAAAATATCTCCAGACACTATGAATTAGAAGAGAACTAAAACTTTCACATTAAACATGAGCTGATATTGCAGTGGTCCATGACGGTTTGAAAGCTCCACATATGCTTCTCTAAGGAGACAGGGCTCTAACACAAATGTGGATAAGATATATGACCCAGAACCTACTGGAGGAAAAGAAACTACACCTCTGACATAAAGCAAAGTGCCTTCCAGTAACTATCCTGTCTGACAAAATGGGACTTGAATACCTCTCACTAAAACCCTGAAGATACTGAGACGAAGCTTCCCAGTTAAGGCCTTTCACCTGATTCAGCCTCCAAAATTTGTCACTTGGTTTACCATACGTATTTATTCTCATTCACAGGTGATAGTTATCTACACAGAACCCAGTCAGACTGGCTCTAGAGTTTGTGATCTTCATCACTATGCTGTGCTGTCTCTCATGTAAATTTTTTGTTATGCCTGAAATATCCAATTAGAAATATAATAAAATTGCATTGGATTCATATATTAATAAAAGTAGAATTGATATCATTATCTTAATTTTCATTCAGAGACAGGTGCTTCAGTCTCTTCATCTATAAGGTACAGATGATAATAGTAATACCTAATAGTGTAGTTTGAGGAAAGAATGAGCTACTGCTTTTAAATCACATAGAACGGAACTTGTTACATAGTAAGTGCAACATGTTTTTTAAACACGTATCAAAATATGAAACAAAAAATAGAATGAAATCAATACAATTTTTGAGAAGGCTAAAGAGTCCAACTACAGCTCAGAATTTATTAAACAATGGTAGTAATTAAGACATTGTATTTTTGATGCAGGAGTAGACAGACCAAAGTAACAGAGAGCTGAACAACTAATGGAAGCACACTAGGGAACTTGGCATATGACACAGATGGCAATAAAAGTCCCTGGGGAAACAAGGTAATCAATAAATGATTCTGGGACAATTGATTTCCCATTTGGAAAAATTATATTCCTATTTCACAGCATAGTGAAAGATAAATATCAGATGTATTAAAGATAAAAATGTAAAAAAAATTTCAAAGCTATTAGATAAAAATGTAAGACTACGTCTATAACCTTAGGGTATAGAAGGATATTTTTAAGTAGAATAAACATAAAAAGTCGAGGAAAATATTGGTTAATTTGACTACTACATGAAAATACAAACTCTTTGTACAATGAGGTAAAAACACTATGATCAAATAAAAACTTAAACCGCTAACTTGGAAAAAAAAACACGTGGAAACATATTACCCATAAAGATTACTAACCACATTATATAAAGAACTTCTAATGAATAAGAAAAACAAACAACACAAAAGAAAATGATGAAAAAAGATATAATTAGGCACCAGAGACAAGAACATGGATGGGGCTTTGTATTTGGTGATACATTTGTGAAGAGATGATTAGCCTGGAAAATTCAAGCAGTGCAAATTATATTACATGGGTAGAATTAGAAGGTCTTATACTTTAAACTGAGCAGAGGTAGAGAAACTGGATCTCTCACATACTTCTGATATGAAGATAAACTGGCATGCTACCACTTTGAAGGGCAATATGACAGTGTCTTGTAAAGTGGAAGATTCACACACCATATGACTCAATTCTACTTCTAGGTATAGAGAATATCTCTACATGTACAAATTTATTGAGGGATGATTCTGTGCCAATAACTCTTCTGAGTGCTTTACATGAATTATCTTACTTACTTTCACAACAACTGCATAAGATAGTCACTGTCATAACTTCATGTTACAGATAGCAAACCTAGGAAGAAAGAGAATAAATAATTTGTCCAGGTATACGTAGCTAATAAACCAAAGATCTGGGATTGAAACACAACAGTTTGGCTAGCACTATCACATGTCTTATACACAAAAGTGTGATTCTACATTGTTAGTAATTTTCGTACACAAAAACATAATTCAACATTGTTACTAATAATAAAATAATAATTATTATTAAAATTACCTAAATATCCCCTAGTATAAAATGGCTTGATAAATCGTTAATAATAACAAAATAATAATAATTAAAATTACCTAAGTATCCTCTATTATTAAATGGCTTGATAAATCGTTAATAATAACAAAATAATAATAATTAAAATTACCTAAGTATCCTCTATTATTAAATGGCTTTATAAATCGTTAATAATAACAAAATAATGATAATTAAAATTACCTAAATATCATCTAGTATAAAATGGCTTGATAAATTGTTAATAATCATATGCCAGTTAAAATAAGGGAAGTAGATCTACATGTGTCAACACAGATCCCAAAACATAAAATTAAGTCATAAAACAAAAGTACAGAGGGATTCATGCTTTCTTTATATAATTTCTAAAACAAAATAATATATTAGTCATGAACACGAAAATATTTAATCAAATATAAATTTATGGACAGCAGTAGTATACACTCATTTTAAAATAGTGGTCACTTCTGGAAGTGTTTAGGGAATGAGAATATGGAATTAGGCATAAAAGGAGGATTTTAACTAGACTTTCAACATTTCATTTTTCAAAAAACCTGAGGCAAATTCCAGCAACTCAACAGTACAAAGACAAATCACTCAGTTGAAAATGGGCAAAGGACTTGAATAAACGTTTCTCCAAGGATGATATGTACATGTCTAATAAGCATATGGAAATATGCTCAACATTGATAATCATCAGAGATATTCAAGTCAAAACCATGGTAATATAACCGTCCATATCTACTAAGATGGCTATAACAAAAAAACTAAAGCTAATGTTGGCAAAGTGCAGAGAAATTGGAACTCCTATAACTTGACAGTGGGAATGGAGAATAGTGTGGCTGCTGTGGAAATTAGTTTGGTGGTTTTTCAAAAAGTTAAACATAGAATTACCATATGACCCAAAATTTTACTCCTAATTGAAAACAGGAACTCAAACCGATATATATGTATGCCAATGTTCATTGCAGCATTATTTATTACAGCCAAAAATGTGGATGTAACCCAGATGTTCATCAACAAATGAGTGTATAATCAAAAGTGGTATATAGATACAACGGAATATTATTCAGCCATAAAAGGCATTAAATTCTAATATATGCTACAACATGAAGTAATCCTGAAGATATGCTAAATGAAATAAGCCAGACACAAAAGGACAAATATTACATGACTCCATTTACATGAGGTACCTAGAATAGGTAAGCTCACAAATACAGAAAGTAGATTAGAGGTTATCTGGGGCTGGGAAAAGAGTAGACGGAGAATTATTGTTTAGTGGGTATAGTTTCTGTTTGGGGTAATGAGAAAGTTTTGGAAAGTGATAGTGATGGTGGTTGTACCACATTGTGTATGTAATTATTCCAGCTGAATTGTAGACATGAAAATGGATAAAATGAGAAATTTTGTTATATTAATTTTACCACAGTTTCTCAACCAGAGGTAAATATGGCTAAATATTAACATTTTTATTTTTAAGTGATGAATATTTGTGTGCTATGTTATTTGTATTTGCCGTTATGCTTGAAATATTTTATAATAAAAATATCAATGATTGATTTCTTTGGAAGAAAAAGTAATAAATTATTGAAAAATAGTAACTTTGAATGTTTTAAAGATGTCTGGATATAGGGACTTCATGAATTCACTAACCAAAGATATCATGATGCATTGCATTAAATATTAAAACTAATGAGTTAAAGCAACCCAAATCTGCTGAAATGATTCGGAAGCTGAAGCAATGTGCGCGAAAGCTTAAGTTTATTTGACTGTGAAGCAGACAAAGGGCCATACACCTTGACAACCTCAGCAGTTTAGGGAGAAAGGGGCATTTAAATTTTAAAAGGCAAGCAAAACAGACGTACTACATTTACACTGTCCCCATTGGAACTGCAAACTATGAATAAGCAGGAAAGAGTGCTATCAATGCCACTTCCAAGCCTATGACTAATTGTGTGAAAATTTCTCATATATTATGTTTTCCCCATATATTCTATAGAACGGTATCTTTTTTCAATATGAGTTTTATAAGAGGAACTTAACTAGTGGTTCATTTTCAACTGTTTGATGTTCATCTTAAAACAGTGGAGCTTGATTTCTATGATTAAAAAAGACTTGGAAATAGTCTTTAAGTGTGCTGTATTAATAAGAAAAAATTCAGAACAGGTGATAGAACTGAATTCAGATTATGCCTTATCATTTACTGAGTATGTGATGTTGAGCCAATTGCTTACCTTGTCTAGGTCTTCATCTCATCATGAAAAAATGAGTGGGTTGACACCAGATGATCTCTGAGGATCAACCATTCTATATTAATAAAGCTCTGTGCTCATTTTATACAGTAAAGTAAAAATGATTCCAGAATCTTAAAATAAAAGCCTACTTAAAACAGAATTTTCCATGGATAATACCAGTTAGACCGAATGATATTTTTTCACTTTCTTTTGGATAAATTTAAATAGAAGAATGAACACAGTTAAGAGGAAGGTCAAACTGATGACAGGTTCATGACCAATAAACACTCTTAATAATTCAAAATATCATGTTGAAGATCTTGTTTTTCAAAACCGCAAGTCTATTTAGTTGCTTATTTCATTGCAAAGTTGTTTTATGTACACCAAGAAAATGTGGGTGTTTATTTTGTTGTTGTTTGACTTTGGGTTTTCATTCTTACAAGGATAAATTTATATTTGTCCTTCAAAAGTAATAAGCAGAATTAAGGCAAATAGGTACCCACTATTCGGGAGCAGCCCTGTCCAAAAGAAAGGTAATGTGAACCACATATCCAATTTAATAAAATCTTTAGTAGCCACATTAAATATTAAAAATAACTGAATACAATTCATTTTAACAATATATTTTATTTAACACATTTTCATTTCAAAATGTAATCAATATGAAAAGTCATATTAGTGACACATTTTGCATTTATTCTTACTTGGCCTTTGAAATCCAATGTGTGTTTTGTATTTATAGAACATGGAAATTTGGACTAGCCACATTTCAAGTGCTCGTGGCTACTGTATTACACAGTGATGATCTAGAAAAATGGTGTAATATGGCTTTCACAAATTATTAAATGAAAGCTATCTCTAGTATTGCCATGCCAAACAGGTCACTAGTGGGGAAATGCACTGATCTGAATAAAAAACCCAGGCTGGCTGGTGGAGCAAAGATTTCTAGTCCAGCTTTCGGTCCCCAAGATTCAAACTTTAGGGGGATGCGTCAGGATGGACAAAAGTGGCTAAGTTGGGACCTATATGCAGATATTTGCAACATGGAGTAGTTTTGCAAAAGTAACATTTGCCAGACGTGATATTATTGCAAACTTAAAATGCACTCAGTTCAATAAATTTGGTTTGTTAATTATTTGATTATAATTTCACAGCATCTGTGAGAAGCTTTTTTTTTATTTTAATTTTTATTTTTTGCTTGTTATGGTTTGAATGTCCCCTCCAAAACTCACATTGAAACTTGGTCCCCAACGCAGTAATGTTGAGAAGTGAGGCCTTTAACAGGTAATTGTATTGTGAGGGCTGTGCCCTAATGAATAAATCAATCTATTCATAGAATAATGGATTCATGAATTAATGAGTTAATGAGTTATCATGAGAAGAGAACTGATAGCTTTATAGGAAGAAGGAGAGAGGCCTGCGCTAGCACGTAGCACACTTAGCCCCCTTACTATGTGAAGAAACCACTTCACAGAGTACCTCCAGCAAGAATGATCTTACCATATATGGCCCCTTGACCTGAGACATCTCAGCCTACATAACTATAATAAATAAATTCCTTTCCTTATAAATTACTCAGCTTCAGGTATTCTTTAATAAGCAACATAAAATGAACCAATACAAGGTTGTAGACAGAGGATAAGAGCATGATTTTTCATTTTCTTGGTATTGTTGGGGTGTCTCCTGGATTAGGTGTGAATGACTGGAATAATTATGATGCAGGGAATGCATTGCATAAAATTTGTCCACAGTCTTCCATAAGCTCAGAAGTGGCTCTCATGAGTTTCAGTTTCTCTAGATCAATCAATACATAGAAAGGAAAAGAAAGACAGAAAGACAGAAGGAAGGAAGGAGGGAGGGAGGAAGGGAAGGAAGGAAGGAAGGAAGGAAGGAAGGAAGGAAGGAAGGAAGGAAGGAAGGAAAGAAAGAGAGAGAAAAAAAAGGAGTTTGTGAAGCTCTGGCAGATGTAGACGGCCCTATGCTCTTTATTTTATAGTAATGGCTCTTAGGCCTTTGCTCAGTAACTTTTCCTTCTTAATTAAACGCCAACATATTATAAGAATAATGATGATAACATTACCCTCTGTTTATATTTCATTTTCATTTTCAAAGTCACTTTCACATATATTATTTTGATTTCCGTGAACTATTTGCAAGTTAAAGAAAGCAATTCATCCCTACTACCCCCACGGTATTTAACCCTGATGAAATAAGCTCTGGTTCCTGAGCCTTACTCCTCTTACTCTGTAATGTGAATAATGTCACTTTTCTCATATAATTGTTAGATTAAATAAGAGGGCATATTTAAAATGCATTGCATAATGTATGTGATTAGATGTTAGTTACTCTCATGGATAGAAACTTAAAAATTTAGCAAACTCTATGGCCAGTTTTAGACATATTGGAACCAAATACGTAAACATTTTGTCAGATAAAATCATGCTCTCATAAAGCTAGAAGGATCTAAGATTCAATTCATTGGGAAGCTGCAGTGTACCAGACACTGTGCTAGGCACAGATGATCTAATCCACACTTAAAGAGACTGAAGCTGAGGAGAGGAAGTGCTTTGTTCAAGGTCACATGGTTAATATATAATGACAGTGTCATGAAAATATAAGTTTTTAAAGTAAGCACAAACACTTTTCAGAGACTACTTTCATCCCTTCTTCGAAACTCATAATAAGTTTGTGATTTAGCTTGGGTATCTACAGAAACAGCACACTGCGGGCAACCTTGATGGTATATGAGTCAGGTATACTGACAACAGTAGTGACAGTTGACATCCTGGGCTTAAGGGGAGAAAGCCAAAACAGTACATTCCTATGGTCCATGACAATATCTCATGTTCACAATGATGACATTGATTCTTCCAAAAACAGAGTTGAACATATTAAAAAAACAAAACAAAAACAAAAACAAAAAATCTCTTTTTGAACTTTTTTGAAAAGTTCAGAAAATTTTCATCAAAATCGTTAAAATGAAACCAGAAAAGATATTAGGCAATAAATGATTTTCAAAAGTGTTCCTTACAGAGGGGGCTCAGAAGCCACTGACTACAAATTTCATATAAGGTTTTATTTGACAATAGACAGATAGATGATAGATAGATAGATGATAGATAGATGATAGATAGATAGATAGATGATAGATATAGATAGATAGATAGATAGATAGATAGAGATAGATAATAGATAGATAGACATAGAGATACAACTCTATTTGTATCTCAACGCTAATGTTGTTCAACCACTTTCTGTTGTCAAATGTGGAAACTTAGGCCTGGTTGTAGCTGCCCTTCAAGTCTTCCCCCATCCTTGTTTCCCTGGGTCCAGTAGGCTAGAATACTAAACCAGGTTCTAGCATCTCACGAGGCTGCACACACTACTAAGCTAAGCCAATGAGATCACCCTATTCTAGAAATTTAAATCTTGCACAGAGATTACGGAGACTGAGAATGTTTGGACCTACATCATCTGACAGCAGTTCCCTACCTAAAGATGGAGTTCATGAGTTTCTTTTGCTGTGATCTCCAGAGCTACTCTGGTTCCTGTCCTTCCTGAGATTTGCTTATCTAGTTCTTTTCATTTAGTGAGTTAACCCAATACCCTCTCAATACATCACCTTGGTTGCTTAAATTAGTCAGATGATGTATCTTCTGTTTGCAACAAAGCTGCTTAAGGAAAGCCTTGGGGAAGAAAAGTGATTTGCTCAAAGTCAGACAGTGAATGGTAAAAACTTGAAAAAATTATAATCTCCTGATTCTCAATCTGGTCTGTAGCACTAGATGCCCCACCTGCCATGTGGAACTCCCCATTCTATAATGCTTCTGAATGAATGTGGCATTACTGTATCAGACAAACACAAAATTGAGGGTTAAAATTGAGAAAGGGCTTTTCGGTCCCTGAGCTCAAAACATACCTAAATAACATATGCCATTTGTATAGTACTTTCTCTCCATGACTTGTTCAAAGATCAAAGGTCCAGAAATTTAAGAGCTGGATTGTGGCACACTAAACCTGACAGCATCTTCCTGTCTGAAGAAAAAATAACTGTGCTTCAGCTCATATTAGTCAGGATCATCTAGGCTTTGCTCTAGTAACAAAAACAAATCCTGAAATTTGATGGATTAACACATGGATGTATTTTTATTTACATATAGGTCTGCTGGTCTGTCCACTATGTGGACCAATTCCCTTCCAAGAGTGATTCAGAAATCCAGGTTTTCCTCATCTCGTAGCGCTATTTCAACAGGAGACTTCTATGGTGACAGTGAGGGTTAAAATACAGGAAGGCTTTTCACCTTCTCAGTTCAAAAAATGACAATGCACTTTACTTCTGCTTATGGCACGGCACTGGTTTACCTAGTATATTCAATATCTGAGCTGAATAATTTTGTAACACTTCCCTCCTCTATATGACACAATTATTTTCAGTAATAATCATTACATAAAATAAATAATAATAATGATCAGAAAAGTTCAAACTTTTGTTTTCATATGAAGCCTGTAAAAACTAAAAGATTAAAAATAAAATATTTTAGTGAAGAAAATAAAAAAGTAATAGATTAATACTTCATATTTATAAAAAGGTCATTTTTGATAATAGCGAGAAATTATACCTACATATTGGTAGGACACAGTAATAAATAACAATGGTATTACTGTTTCTGATTTTAATATTTCTGCTAATTTGTCAGATCATGAAAATCAACCTCATATTCATGTTCGCTCAGAGTCCATTGAAAAATACCTTTTATTAGCTTTAATTTTAAAATGTTTCTTTTCTATGAAACAGATTTACAAATAATTAGGAAACATTATACATAAGGATAAGTTTGATAGAGATTCATCAAATACAGCTTCAAAATAAATTCTACAAATTACAATACTGTCCATGTCTTTGTTTCTTTAGGTTTTCTTTCAGAGGCCTGCAAGTTTCTCTGCAGTCAAAACAAAATTTAAACACAAATTAAAATGCTGAGTGGTTGTACAGAAAGAAAGGTTTATGGTAACTCACGTCTAAGTCTTTGTCTTCATGATCCCTATGCTATCATGGTTTATTTTGTATCTGCTGGAGGGATATATAGTATCCCAGGAGTTGGAGATAAGAGCTGTGTTCCAAGGAGCACAAATGATTCCAAACTCTGACAAACTCATCCTTAAAGGAAACTTGTGTAGCTGAGTCTGTGTCTTGGAATTGACTTTATCCCTGGTAGTTCTCCAAATTCACTTTCATATAGAATATAGTATTTTTTTTTATACTTTAAGTTTTAGGGTACATGTGCACAATGTGCAGGTTTGTTACATATGTATCCATGTACCATGTTGGTGTGCTGCACCCATTAACTCGTCATTTAGCATTAGGTATATCTCCTAATGCTGTCCCTCCCCCCTCCCCCCACCCCACAACAGTCCCCGGAGTGTGATGTTCCCCTTCCTGTGTCCATGTGTTCTCATTGTTCAATTCCCACCTATGAGTGAGAACATGCGGTGTTTAGTTTTTCGTCCTTGCGAGAATATAGTGTTTCTTAAAGCAGGGGTCCCCCAACCCCTGGGTCATGGACAGATATCAGTTCATGGTTTGTTAGGAACTGGGCTGCTCAGCAGGAGATGAGCGGCACGTGAGCGAGCGAAGCTTCACCTGCATTCACAGCCTCTCCCCATCACTCACATTAGTGCCTGAGCTCCACCTCCTGTGAGATCAGCGGCAGCAATAGATTCTCATAGGCGTGCAAACCGTATTGTGAACTGCGCATGCGAGGGATCTAGGTTGCTGGCTCCTTATCAGAATCTAATGTCTGATGGTCTGTCACTGTCTCCCATCACCCCCAGATCGGACTGTCTAGTCGCAGGAAAACAAGCTCAACGCTCCCACTGATTCTACATTATGGTGAGTTGTATCATAATGTCATTATATATTACAATGTAATAATAATAGAAATAAAGTGCAAAATAAATGTAACGCACTTGAATCACCTCAAAACCATCCCCCAACCCCCAGTCCGGGAAAAAATTGTCTTCCACGAAAACGGTCCCTGGTGCCAAAAAGGTTGGGAAACAATGTCTTAAGGGATTAGTAATAGCAAAATGCTAAGTTGAGATGTAGAGATATATGATTAAAACTCAACAGTAACCACGGCAATTACTTTGAACGTAGACTGCCAAAATATACAGTGTGTGTGCATATATATATGTGTGTGTGTGCGTGTGTATTAAGGAAGGAATAATATATCACTGATACTTTATCGAATTGCCAAAATGAGGTGGGAATAGGTTGGTTTTAAATTCTCTACAGACTACCTTATTATATGTGCCCTGGGGTTGCTACAACAGTGGCTTACAATTCATTGGTGAGAACTAGTCACTCAACTTTCCTCAGCTGCAGGAGGTCTGGGAAGTGTGGGGCACTACGAATTTTAAGTGCTCAAGCCATGCTAACCAGCTCTGTGCCCCAGGTTCTGCAGGATATTTCCAAGTGTGTGTGTGTAGAAACACTTCTGGCAATAGGGGGTCAGATTCTATTGGGCCTGGTAGAGATCAAGAGAAGAGATACACGTATATTTATGAAAAAGTTTTCCTACGTAAGGCCAGAGGTTATTGTTCAGAGAGGTTTCGGTAAGAACACTGCATAAATCGTAGCTTTGGTACAGAGGGATTAATTTTCTGATTGTTTTCAAGGCCTCCTTCTATTCTCAGAATTCAGTGCTATCTTCTGGTGTTTGGCTGCACCCCAGATAAGCCTAATGCTTGGTCAGAAGAGATACAATTGGGAAAATATACAGTAATGGAGTATTTTCAAAAAATGCTTGCTAAGAATCACCTGGGACAACCTGGTAACTATACACATTACTAGATCTTTCTCCAGGAAATTCTACTTCAGTTAGGTGATTATTATCTTCAGGTGATTTTGGAGAACACCGTGCTAGTTAGAAGAGTAGAGTCTCTGTAGTGGGGGAAAAAAAAAAAAAAAAAAAAAAAAAAACCCTGGCTTTGACTATCTGTTTAAAGGAAAATTTGAGTTTCCCCGAGTCAAGAGCAACTTTTAGCTGTCTGGTCCTGACAGCTTCATGCCCGATCAAAGGCAGACCCAGCACTCTTCAGTTATTGTTCTGGCTCATCTGGTCAATGTGGTTACTGGCCTCAAGGGGAACAATTGTAGCAGGTGACAGAACGAATTGTCTTGGTTGCTTGTGGGGATAGGTAGGACGATAGAGACGTATAAGGCAGGGGTTTTCAACATGTTCGGGGGAAGATGCATTGTAGTTTAAAGGAGATTTTCAGGTGCTTTTAGATGCATTCCACAAGTACCTGATCAGTGTATTTCAGTGTTGGTCCCATACAGAATCAGAGAGTAAGGGTAGTTTTAAAAAATAATGATGCCTGGATCCCAACCCCAGAGATTCTAATTTAATTGCTCTTGGGTATGGCGTGGGCACTGGGATTATTTTTAAGCTCCCAAGGTGATTTTAATGCTCATTCAATGTTTGGAACTGCTCCCTTCGATAGAAAACCAATGATCAATGACCTCCACCTGGCAAGTAGCGGTTAGGGTTTCTCCTTTACACGGAGAGGCATGCAATTGGTAAATGGAAGCAGTAGGAAATGTAGTCAAAGTTTACCTTGGAATTAGGGTAGACTGGCAGCAAACTGTGAAGTTTCAGGTTTGCATATAGAGGTCAAGTCTGCGTTACAGACTCTGAGAAATCTTGAGATAAAAAGACTTTCAAAGATGCCTGGCACAGAGAAGATGATCATTGCAAAATAAGTGAACGGCAGTGCAATCTGACACCTGGATGAACTGGAGTATTTGAAAGTGAGCAGAAGAGGGCACTCTAAAACGGGTCATATTACAGCATGATCCCTAAGTATGTATGAGGTGGGGGCTTGATATGAGAATAAGGCAAGAGCCCAAATTGTAAAAGCAGATTTTATCAGTTTAGATAATGTGGATGCAAGTAATAGAATACCCAACTAAAAGTAGCTTAAACAGTAAGAGTATATTAATCTCATACTGGAATTTTGGAGGTAGGCAGCTCCACGTTAATTCGTCTCAATGATCTCAGGGCTGTAGACTGGCTCATCTGTTCCGTGATTCTCTTTGCTTAACCTTTACGGTCACAAGATGCATGCCATATCTCTAAGTTTGGTGTCTTTGAAAAACTGCATACAAGAGCGCAAGAAAGAAGTTGAATCTGAACTGGCGTCTTCAGAAAAAAAATGAGAAAAACAATTCTTTTCTAGAACACTCTGCACCCTACTCACCAACAGACTCCCCTCATGCTTCATTGGCCATGCCAACCTCTACATTAATTACCATCAAAAAGGTACGGAGCTACCATGATTGTCTTAGATTATTGTTCATTCCCTGGGGCCTGTACTTTGCCATTTCATATTTTCTGTTGGAAAGGAAGAGGGAGAACATCGAGGGGACTTGCACTACCCAGTTGATTTGAAATTGACCTTATAACATCAGGATGTAACCCTCTTTGTATTTTCTTAGCTTGGGAATGGTTTGATCTTGGGATCTGGATTACTTTGCTCATGAATGATGACTGGGGTGGCCTTAGCAAGGAAGCAAGCCAGTTATTGCAGAGTATTGGATACTGAGTTTTGTATTAGTTTGCACAACTGCTAACTAGAGGGCAGATGCATGTGTATTATTAACAAAGAGTGACAAAAGACATGCATGCTCTCATATACAAAGAGACTTGACAGAAAATGATTCAGCCAGCTGGAAGGCATTATTTTAATGGCCACCAGTTAAGGGATGGTTAGGCTGGAAACCTGCCAAGTTGCATTTTCATTTTTTCTCCCTTTCTCTGTCGGTCTGTCTCTCACTCACCCTTGCAAGTACACAGAGCTTTGAGAGGGCACTTGATCTTGTTCTTGTCTGGAGATGCTTATCGACATATGTAGGGACTTATTGAGGTCAAACAATTCCTCATTTGTACACATTTGCTCCTTTTGCCCCACTCTGCATAAATTTCATATGCTTCTGAGAATGCCATCTTGGTGAGTAAATTCTAGAGAAGCCTGTCTCCTGTCCGAGGAAACCAGGTACCCAGCCTGAAGCAGATTGTTGTATATATTTGATGTAAAAAAATATAGAAATTATGCACTGTGGTTTTATATGGCAGTACTAGGAGCTTATTGCTGGTAACAATATCAACACATTGCGTGAGTCTTCTAGTGAATGTTTTTATTAATCCGATAGGGGACTATTGTCTGGTATTGCTTCTTTGACGAATTTGCTGATTGCAGTGCAATGAAACCTTCTCAGATGAAACATGAGTAAACTCTAGCAATTTACTATTAATAAGCACCTATAGGTTAATATCTGTTATGATAACCATATCTCCTAGAGTTGTAGTTTTCATTACAATTGCCAATAAGTATTATAATAATTACAATAGCTAACACAAAATGCTTTCCTATATTCTGGGCACATTTGTAATTTGTTTATTCACCTTGACTTAATCTTCACAGCAATGCTATATGTACTAATGTTATCCCAATATTACAGGTGAGAAATCTGAGGTTTAGAAAGATTAATAGGTAATTGAGCACAGATATTAAAAACAGAGTCTGTGTTAAAATCCAAACTATCAAAAGTTAAAATTAATATATTTGCTCACTCTGCTATAACACCAAACATTTTGGAACCACGTCATGTAAGTAGCAGGAATAGTGGAATTGTTTAGTTCCTCATTTTAATGGGACTGTCTATAATACAGTGTTTCACATAGAAGTTTGATATTGGCTGTGATTTATCATGTTAAATAGGTACCCTTTAATTTCTAATTTGTTAAACATTTTGTCAGGAATAAATTTTAATATGACCAAAAACATTTTCTGTATTTAATGGGAAGGTTGTCTCATCTTTTTTTTCCTAGTGATGCAATAAATTATATTGATAAAATTTCAAATATTACGTAATCCTTGCATTTCAGGGATTTGGAAAACATTTTTATGCAAATCAAAACCACAGAGAGATGTCACCTTGTGCCTGTAAGGATGGTTATTAAACAAAGTATAGCAAGTATTGGAGAGGATGTGGAGAAATTGGAACCCTTGTACACTGTGAGAATATAAAGGGATATAGCTGTTATGGAAAACAGTATAGAGGTTTCTAAAATATTTCAAAATAGAACTACCATGTGATACAGCAATCCTAGTTCTCAGTGTTTATTCAAAATAAATGAAATCAGGATCTCAAAGAGATACATACACTGCAATATATGTTGCAGCGTTATTTAAAATAGCCATGATATGGAAATAACCTGTGTCTATCAATGGATGAATGGATAAAGAAAATGTGGTATATACATACAATCTAATACCATTTAACCTTAAAAAAGAAATCCTGTCCGGGCGCGGTGGCTCATGCCTGTAATCCCAACACTTTGGGAGGCCGAGGCAGGCGTATCACAAGGTCAGGAGATCGAGACCATCCTGGCTAATACGGTGAAACCCTGTCTCTACTAAAAATACAAAAAATTAGCCAGGCGTGGTGGTGGGCGCCTGTAGTCCCAGCTACTCAGGAGGCTGAGGCAGGAGAATGGTGTGAACCCGGGAGGCAGAGCTTGCAGTGAGCTGAGATCGCACCACTGCACTCCAGCCTGGGCAACAGCAAGATTCCGTCTCAAAAAAAAAAAAAAAAAAAAAAAAAAAAAAAAAAAGAAATCCTGTCATATGTGACAACATGGAGGAATCTGGGAAGACGTTATTCTAAATGAAATAAACCAGTCTCAGAAGTACAAATACTGCATGATTTCACTTAGATGAGGTATCTAAAGAAGTCAAACCCACAGAAGGACAGAGAAAAATGTTGGTTGCTGGGCGCTGGCAGGATGAAAAAATTGGGGGAGGAGGTTGTTTTTCAATGGGTCTAGAGTTTCAGTTCTGCAAGATGAGTGAGTTCTGGAGATCTGCTGTACAATGCTGTAGCGATAGTTAACGATAACGAATTGTGCACTTTAAGATGTGTTCAAAGAATAGATCTCACGTTAAGTGTTCCTACCAGAATAAACAATTATTAAATATATCATACACACTGCTAGATGTGTTTTATCATTTTACTTGGTGTTTTTTGCATATATAAGTATAGTCTATAGAGTACTGTATGTTTTTGGTATTAACTCTCTGATTCCCAAATATCAGAATAATGTTTGCTATAGAAGTTGCTTTGAGGAGCTTTCCTTATTTTCCTATGTGTTGGAATGTTTTACATAGCACAGAAATTCTTTTTAAGGGTAGAGAAGTGTTTCTTAAACTCAGCATTATTGACAGTTTCAGCTGAGTAATTATAAACTATACAGTGTTTAGCAGCATCCTTGGCCTTAACCCACTACATGTCAGTAATGATCCTCCCCACCCTGCTTGTGACAACCAAAAATATCTTCAGACATTGATGAGAGGTGTTTGCCCCCGGGGGCAAAATCTACCCCCACACCCTGCTGCCACACACACACCAGTTAAAAACACCGATGTAAAGGAATTCTGCTACTAACGGCCTGGGCCTGGAGCCTTTTTAAGAAGATTTTTCTTTAATAGCATTTTCTATTCCTTTCATGAGTATTATCTTTCCAAGTTTTCCACTTTGTGTGCCAGTTATGGTAGTTATCATGTATTCATAGAATCATTTATTTCCTCAAGAATTTCTTCATTATTAGTAGAATCTCTATTGTATCTATTCTTAGCAATATCATCTTTCTCATATTTTTTATTTGAATTTTCTCTTTTGTTTGCAGTTACCAGAGGTCCTTCTATTTCAATGACTTGGTGTTCTATTAATTTCCCAAATTCATTTCCTGATTTCTTACCAGGTACTAGGTACTGGGCCATATATATCAAACAAGTTCCCTGATGTAGTAAATGAGCCTGGCTGGGTGCGGTGGCTCACGCCTGTAATCTCAGCACTTTGGGAGGCCAAGGCGGGTGGATCACCTGAGTTCAGGAGTTCAAGGCCAGCCTGACCAACATGGAGAAACTCCGTCTCTACTAAAAATACAAAATTAGCCAGGCATGGTGGCGCGTGCCTGTAATCCCAGCTACTGGTGAGGCTGAGGCTGGAGAATCACTTGAGCCCGGGAGGTGGAGGTTACAGTGAGCTGAGATCGCGCCACTACACTCTAACCTGGGCAACAAGAGGGAAACTCTGTCTCAAAAAAAATAAATAAATAAAATAAATAAAAATATATGAGCCAGTTGCAGGGTACACATCTGTAAACCTACAACTGCAGTATTATAAATTGTAGAATAACAGCATAGACTAGGTACTGTCAAAAGACAAGAAGAACAAGTAAACATGAACTCTAGAGTCAAGGAAAGCTTACAGAAGCTTGATTGGAGTCTTGAAGAAGTTGAAGCAAAATGATCTTAGACATTATTATGTGGAACTGATGATAAATGTTCTAAAAGCTTTTAAGAAAGCACAGCTGAGTATGGGAAGATCTGGAGAATAGGTTACATTTTAGATAGAGTTGGTAGTGGTGGAGATAACTTCGGGTGGGGAGAACTGCAGAAGAAGAATTTTAAAATGTGAAAGTCAAAAAATTAAGGTACCTTTTTATATTTGGAAGAAAAAAGAATGCTTTTGAAAATCTCTAGAATTAGTGACAGGAATGTGTGTGCTGTATGAAAACTAGGATGCTGAAGTAATTAGAGGGCAAAACCATTAAAGTCTACTTTCACTCATACTTATTCATTACATTTCTGCATGTACATGCACTTTCTTTTTTTTTATTATACTTTAAGTTTTAGAGTACATGTGCACAATGTGCAGATTTGTTGCATATGTATCCGTGTGCCATGTTGGTGTGCTGCACCCATTAACTCGTCATTTAGCATTAGGTATATCTCCTAATACTGTCCCTCCCCCCTTCCCCCACCCCACAACAGTCACCGGAGTGTCTCCTTTTATCTCTATGATATGTCCTTTTCTGAAGTCTTACATTCATTTCCATAACTGTAGGAATTTTGCTGTTGCCTGAGGAAACCTGTTCTTAATGTGAAAAAAAAAAAAAAAGTGTCTCACATCCCTTAGCATAAGTGTTATGGTCATTGTACATACATTTCTCAAATTACTTTTATAAGGAATGGCAGGATCTCCCTATGGGTCCATTTGATTTCTGGCATGAATCATAGTCCTGCTAGGCAGTGCACCAATGTGAGAAGGACTGAGTCAAGGTCAGGACAACTAAAGAGGAAAACACTGAAGTGATAATGTTGTTAAATTAATATGAACTGAAGGTTTGGTTTCTGTTTACCTCTCTCGAAATTAGAATTGCCTAGCTTGTGATCTGGAAACGTGTGTGTTGCTTTCCAAGTCACCTTTTGTATTGCGGTTTCCAAAATTGTAATGTGACTTGTTCAGTTCTTTCCACGTGTTCATGTCCCTAAGCAGAAGAGCTATTATACTGCACCTTGCCAAATGGCAAGTGTACCAGCCTTTCTGAGGAATCCCAGGTGACTTTAAAGAGACAGGCCAGAAATAATGGATTTTCAATCAAACTAACTTTTACAATGGAAAATGTTTGATGCAATGCACATAAGTCGTGAAAGACCTATGCCAAGAGTTAAAAGCACTTGGTGTACCACTTGGCTATTTTAAGAGTGAGGTGCTATATAAAGTTAGTCCGTGTGGAGTGGGTTGGGATTCTCACTGGCTAGCATTTCCTTGTGTTTATGCAAGCATACTTGTGTTTACTTTTGAATAGCCTTTCCCTTCTCCGTACTTTTCTTCCTGTTGAAAGAGACGGAAAGGAAAAATCATTTAGGAAAAATTCAGACCCCAGAAATGGCCTGCCTGAAAAATCACAGCAGTGGGCAAAAATGAAACAACCTGGGAAAAATAAAACACTCAGGCTGCACCTGCACACAGATAAGCAAACGGGGTCCAGCACAGAAGGTCTTTTTCTTTGTATGATTACTGAGTTCCCAGGAAAAAGTTTCCTCCCCTTTTGAGGCATATACTTAGTGGGAACTTGCACAGGGAGGAGGGAACTTACCTAAAACAAACACACAGTTATACAAAAAAGAGAAGCAGTGCTTTGTGCTTCCCTAGAGACATACCCATAGCTGCATAAGATAAGGGAAATTGCACAGACAGCTTTACTGAAAAGTTACTCATACTGCTGCAGAGATGAGAGGAGTTTCTTACAAAAGCTTTTAAACTCAGCTATAACTCGGCAATCCACTTGGACTCCCCTCTCTACCCTTGGGAGCTTTCTTCTTTCACTTATTAAACTTTTGCTCCAACCCCCCCTTTATGTCCACGTTCCTTAATTTTCTTGGAAGTAGGACAAAGAGCCTGGGGTACTAGTTCAGACAACAAGAAACTGCTACAATAAGGTGCATTGGTGAGACTGCAACACCATGGGCATGGCAATGGGCCCTTATTCATTCTTCAAGACTTCACTCCAGTCACTTATGCTAGGAGGTTGTCTGTGATTATTTTCTCTTATCCAAGGGGAGTTTGCCATTCATTTTTTGTGCTTCCACTGTAATATGTACATTCCCTTTTCATTACATTTATCATGCTATATTATAATATGTTTGTTTACTATCCTCTCCTCCAGCAATTAATGTACTCTGAAGTGGAGTGCCTAGCATGGGTCCTGTCAAGCATTTGGGAAATGAATTGAATGCTGCCCTCTCTGCTGATGTGTCTGACTTCTATATAACTGTCACGTATTGTTCAGACTTTGAAGCTAATGGAAACCTTCCCTTTGGCTTGGGGTAAAGACTTTATCTGGGGCCCCATAGAGCATTGAGTGCTTTTGCTCTGACAAAAAACCGTTGCACTGTATTATCCTTTTATTTTCTAAGCCTGTTTCCTGTGATTTTTTTGAGGGCAGAGTTTGTACTGGATTTATCTTTGTAGCACCCACAGCCTAGTGTTTGCCTGGTTCGTAACATATATTCAATAAATATTGGAAGAATGAATGGATGAATGGGTTTGTGGATAACTATTGGAAGTAATATGACAGAACAGTGACTTAGAATCACAACATCTGGATGTAATTCCCAGACCTGTCCATTATTATCTGTTTGATTTTGGACCAGTCACTTCATTGTGTGAAGGCTCAGTTTTCTCAGTTACACCATAGAAACAGAAATCCTTATTCTGCCTACCTGAGGGGTTTGGTGCAAAGAGAAAACTCCAAATAAATAAAGGCTATGAGATAAAAAAAAAAACTTTAAGTGCAAAATTATGGGTGATTATAAAAGGAAAAAAAAAATGGCTTGTAATCCCAGCACTTTGGGAGGGCGGGTGGATCACGAGGTCAGGAGTTCAAGACCAGCCTAGCCAATATGGTGAAACTCTGTCTCTACTAAAAATACAAAAATTAGCCAGGTGTGGTGGCCCATGCCTATAGTCCCAGCTACTCATGAGGCTAAGGCAGGAGAATCCCTTGAACCCGTGAGGCATAGGTTGCTGTGAGCCGAGATCGTGCCACTGCACTCCAGCCTGGGTGACAGAGCGAAACTCCGTCTCAAAAAAAAAAAAAAGTCAAAAAATGACCTAACTTTATCTTTTTTATATAAAGCTGGAATAGTATTTTTCTCTTCTTGAAACAAGATCTCACTCTGTCACCCAGGCTGGAGTACAGTGGCTGGATCACAGCTTACTGCAACTTCAGCCTCCTAGGCTCAAGCAATCCTCCCACCTCAGCCTCCCGAGCAGCTGGGACTACAGGCACACTCCACCATACCTGGTTAATTTTTTATATTTTTTTATGGAGATAAGGTTTTGCCATGTTGCACAGGCTGGAATAGTCTTCTTTTGACAATAAGATTTAAACATTGTTTTTGATGGTGGGCCACAACATGCTGACACTGGGCGAGATGAAATGCAGAACTCTTTGTTACACATGTCCCCAAGTGAGAGAAGGCTACTAGGCAGGACCGCATAGGGGATTGCACCTGGGGACAGGGTGACAGCCAAGTGGAACCGTAGGGGTCAACTTATGTATGACAAGCAGGGTGGGGTTAGCTAGGTTTTTCAGGCTCCCTAAAGATTGGATAATTTGAATAATTTCTCATACACCCAGTGGCATACAGGCTGTGCCTACTTGTCTAGCATCGAGCCCTGAGGCAAATAGGGTGAGTGCATACTGTCCCAAGTGTGAGAGTCTGGATAAGGGTTGCCAGCCGGTGTCTCAAAAGTGGGTCGAGAATGAACTGAAGGCCAGGCATGGTGGCTCACACCTGTAATCCCAGCACTTTGGGAGACAGAGGCGGGTGGATCACGAGGTCAGGAGTTCGAGACCAGCCTGACCAAGATGGTGAAACACCGTCTCTACTACAATTACAAAAAAAAAAAAAAAAACCAAACGTGGTGGCAGGCGCCTGTAATCCCAGCTACTCGGGAGGCTGAGGCAGACAATTACTTGAACCCGGGAGGCAGAGGTCGCAGTGAGCTGAGATCACGCCACTGCCCTCCAGTCTGGGTGGCAGAGGGAGACTGTCTCAAAAAAAAAAAAAAAAAAAAAAAAAAGAATGTACTGAAAGCAGCAACAACACAAACAAAACTATAATAAAGTCTAAGGATCTCTAATATATATATATTTTATCTACAACAACTACATGAGAAATATTTTTCCTACAGAAACTCCTAGTTTCTATCTAAATCAATGGATGGTAGATATGGAGGAGAAGAATGGGGGCCGAATTCTCAGCTCTGTTTTACCCGAGATTCTTGGTAAAAGTGCAGCATTATAGATATAACCCAGAATTTGGACTTTCATCCTCTGCTTTCAAAATTTAGTTCTGTATTCTATTTGCTTTCGAATATATCACCTAAAGTGCAAAGTTGTTAATAAGACAGAAGATAATACATGTAAAGTACCTATGTAGAAATTATAGCTATATTTCAATTCCCAGTGAACATATGAATATAAGCAATAAGTTAAAATACCTGCTAAAAATAAAAAAGAGAGACATCCAGAGATAATATGCATCTGTATAAAAGTATATAAACCACCTATAAAACCATCTTGGAAAAGAAATATAAATAAGCAAAAAGTAGAAAAGACAGAAGAACATATTTAAAAAAGCAAAGGCTTGAAATCAGCAAAAGCCACAATGCAGGAAATTTTACAGAAAAAATTATTCATTTCCTAGGGCTGCCATAACAAATTACCAGAAACTTGTTGGCTTAAAACAGCAGAAATTTATTCTCCCACAGTTCTGAAAGACAGAAGCCTGAAATGAATATCAATAGGCTGAATTCAAGGTATCAGCAGGGCAAGACTTCCTTTGCAGCTTCTGGTGGCTGCTGGCATTGCTTGGCTTCTGGCTGCATCACTCCAATCTCTGCCTCTCTGGTCACTTTGCCACCTCCTCTTCTGTAAAATTTCCCTCTGCCTCTCACTTATAAGGACCCTTAAAATTGCCTTGAAAGATCACCCAGATAATCTAGGATAATCCCTTATTTCCAATATCCTTAACTTAATCACATCTGCAAAAACACTTTATTCTCATATAAAGTAACATTCCAGGTTTCCATGAGTTCGGATTTGGATATCTTTGAGAGGAGTCATTTTTACCACAGGTAACGATCAAGTTTCCTCAAAAATAATTTCAAAATTGAAAACAAAGAAGAGAAAGAATGGAGAAGAAACTATAAATTAAAAGAGTTTTAAGAGCCAGTCACTGACTCTTGCCTGTAATCCAGTTACTTTGGCAGGCTGAGGTGGTAGGATCGCTTGAGGCCAGGAGTTCAAGACACACCCGGTCCACTTAGTGAGACCGTATCTCTATTAAAAAATTAAAAATTATCTGGGCATGTTGGCAGGCTTCTGTGGTCCCAACTGCTTGGGAAGCTGAGGTAGGAGGATGGCTTGAGTCCAGGAGTTCAAGGTTACAGTAAGCTGTGATCATGTCACTACACTTCAGACTGGGCAACACAGTGAGACCTGTCTCTATAAATAATTAATTAATTAAATGAGATTTAAGAGATAACATGAACGAATATCAAGATGTGAAACTTACTTGGATCCTGATTCAAACAAATATATTGGAAAAAAAAGATGACCTTTGTGAAATTTGCACATCAAGTGATATTTCATGATGATAAAAGTTTGTTTTTTTATGAGAGATAATGGTATTGTGGTATTCCTTAATGAAATAATTCTTATCTTCTAGAAATACATGATGGAAATACATGACGGAATAGTTAAAGATGAAACGATACGACACTTCCATGATGAGACAAGATATAATGAAAAGCAGCCTATCCTAAGGCTTGGGACGTAGTAGGGGCTAAATAACCGTAGCTGCTATTATTAGAGTTACCAAATAATGTTGCCAATTTTGGATGGAATAAGTTTCATATTTGAGTGATAATAATATTTTACTAAGTCATTTGGTTTTGAGATTTATTTGATATTGCTATTTATTTTCTTAGTGTTACAATATTATAACTTTTCTGGGATTTGAGTATTTTATCATAAGCAGTCAAATAGTGTTTGTTCAGATGTATATAGTCATCCATCAGTATCTCCAAAGGGTTGGTGCCAGCATCCATGCAGATACCAAAATCTGCAGATGTTCAAGTCGCTTATATAAAAGGGTGTAATATTTGCATATGACCTATGTACATCCTTCCATATACTTTATTTATTTATTTTATTATTATTATTATTTTTGAGACAGAGTCGCGTACTGTCACCCAGGAGTGCAGTGGTGCGATCTCGGCTCACTGCAACCTCCACCTCCTGGGTTCAAATGATTCTCCTGCCTCAGCCTCCTGAGTAGCTAGGACTACAGGCATGCACCAGTACACCCGGCTAATTTTTGTATTTATTTATTTATTTTATGTTTTAATGGAGACGGGGTTTCACCATGTTGACCAGGGTGGTCTCTAACTCCTGACCTCAAGTGATCCACCTGCCTCGTCCTCCCAAAGTGCTGGAATTACAGGCATAAGCTATCATGCCCAGCAATCCTTTCATACACTTTAAATCATCTCTAGTTTATTTATACCTAGTACAATGTGTTATGTAAATACTGGTTTTACTTTCTTGGTTTTGTTTGTATTACATTTTAAAAATATTTTCACCTTGCAGTTTGTTGCATCTCATGATGCAAAACCCATGGATATAGAGGGTGAACTGTATAAATATACACATAAATACATAGACACACACAAAACATATATGTATATGTACATACATATATTCATATTTGCATACAGATAGATGTGCATATCTACCATCTATCTACCTATCTACCTATCTGTAGGTTCAGCATCCCTAACTCAAAAACTTGAAATCCAAAATGCTCTAAAATCTGAAACTTTTTGAGCACCAACATGATGCCACAGTGGAAAATGTCACACTGGACCCCATGTGATTGTTCAGAGCAAAAACATAGCTGAAACTTTGTTTCATGCATAAAATTATTAAAATTATTGTCTAAAATTATCTTCAGGGTATGTGTATAATTAATAAGGTGTATGTGAAACATAAATGAATTTTGCGTTGAGACTTGGGTCCCATCCCTACAATACCTCATTATATATATATGCAAAATTCCAAAACTCAAATCTGAATTCCAAAACACTTTTGATGCCAGATAAGGGATAATCAACCTGTACTATATGTGTGCATATATATATTATATATATGCACATATGTTACATGTGTATATATAACATATGTATATATAATGTATAGATATATATATACACATATATTATTGTGTGTGTGTGTATGTGTAGTGTATATACACGTAGTATTAATGAGGGATCTCCAGAAAGGCAGAACCAATAGAAGGTATGTATTAGGTTGGTGCAAAAGTAATTGCGGTTTTGGACCATGAATTTTAAATCATTATAACTATGCTCAAACACATCTCTATCCATTAAAATGAGAACCATTACAATCAACACATTTTTGTCAATGAGAAATACATTTGCTTGTTCCTGTGGTGTAAAAATCCATGCTTTGGGATGCAACGAACTCTTGGAAAGCATTTTCTGCATCCTGGTTGTGGAAGCATTTTTCCTCAAAAAGTTGTTGAGATGCTTGAAGAAGTGGTAGTCTGTTGGTCAGAGGTCAGGTGAATATGGCGGATGAGGCAAAACTTGGTAGCCCAATTTGTTCAGCTTTTGAAGCGTTGATTGTGTGACGTGCAGTCAGGCATTGTAGAGAAGAATTAGGCTCTTTCTGTTGACCAATGCCAGCCGCAGGTGTTGCAATTTCCGGTGCTTCTCATTGATTTGCCGAGCATACTTCTCAGATGTAATGGTTTGGCTGGGATTCAGAAACCTGTAGTGGATCAGACCGGCAGCAGAGCACCAAACAGTGACCATAACCTTTTTTTTTTTTTTTTTTTTTTTTTTTTTGGTGCAAGTTTGGCTTTGGGAAGTGCTTTGGAGCTTCTGAGTCCAACTACAGAGCTGGTCTCCGCTGGTTGTCATATAAAATCCGCTTTTCATTGCATGTCCCAATCCAATCAAAAAGTGGTTCATTGTTGGGTAGAATAAAAGAAGACAACACTTCAAAAGGACGATTTTTTTTTATTTTTCGCTCAGTTCATGAGGCACCCACTTACCAAGCTTTTTCAGGTTTCCAATTTGCTTAAAATGCCAAATGACCGTAGATAGCCCCTGTTGCCATAATTAGTCTCAGAGGTAAAATTGCTGTGTATTATCTCCCTCTTCCGATACCCATTCTAGATTTTCTTATATGAATCACCTCTTCTAGACCAGGTGACTTTCCTGGAGTTCTGATGCAGCGATGCAGATTTGTTTTTTTTAAACTGAGACTTGAGTCTGTGTTCACATAATTTTTTTTATTTTTTGAGACAGAGTCTTGATCTGTTTCCCAGGCTGCAGTGCACAGTGGTGCAATCACAGTTCACTGCAGTATCAACCTCCCAGTCTGAAATGACTCTCCCAGCTCGGCCTCCTTGCTAGCTGGGACTACAGGCATGTGCCACCACACCTGGCTAATTTTTTTTTTTTTTTTTTTTTGAGACAGAGTCTCTAGAGATGGGGTTTCTCTGTGTTGCTCAAGCTGGTCCCAAACTCCTGGGCTCAAGCAATCTTCCCGCCTCAGCCTCCTAAAGTGCTGGGATTGCAGGCATGAGCCACCGCCCCTGGCAAGATTCTTAAGCTTAAACCTTTTGGCTACTCTACTTGTCCATTGACCATCAAAATTGGATAAGGAAGAAGCAAAAACACAGCTTACTATGGCCCTTTTGAAAGCATTCCTTCTCTGGGAACCAACATGTCTAGAACCACTGAGTGTAAAGAAGTTGCAGGGATAGGACACACAAATTTCCTAAATAGGTCACGGAAAGTAATTATAAACAGACATTCCTATTGTCACCCATTGAGTTCTATCGGTGATAATGTTCAATGTTTTAGAGTGTTATCTCTAAACTGTAGCCTCAACTGTATCTTTAAAAAGTCATTCCATTGCTCTATCAGACCGATCACTTCTGGGTATTGCTGTATGTGATAAAGACAGTGGACCCAAATGTCATGTGCCAAATACTATACTTCTTTTGATGTAAAGTAGATCATTTGGTCCAAGATAATATTGTGCAGAACCCCATATCAGTGGGCGAAACATTCTATATTCCTTGAATAATTGTGCTCCCTGAGATCCTGCAAGCGGGAAAGTTATATCCAAAATATACATTGATCTCAGTCAATATGCCACCATCAAGTTGCTGGTGGGTCTAATTAATAAATATCACCATATTAGAGCATTAGTTTTTATCTCCTTTGATAGCATATTGAACAGTGGATGGTGGTAATAGCTATATCAGACTTGATGAATGAGAGTTCCTGCCACTAGGCCCATGCATAGCCTTTATTCATATCTATCAACATGGCTACTTCATCGATGTGACTTTTATGCCAGCTGAGGTAGCCAATAAAGGAAACTGGTTAATGTCAGCTGACCAAGCAATTCTGTCTGTTTGTTTGTTTAGTGCCTTTCTCATGGTCGATGGTTCTTGGAGAGCATTAGCATGTAATGCAGATGTCTTCACAGTGTGCACACTACCATAAGTCCATTCACATGCCTCTTCCTTAGACCTCCTTGTCTGTGATCCTCCAGTCTTTTTTATTCTAAGTCTTGGAGCAATAAGCCAAACAATGATTTTTTTTTAAATAATTATTCTAGACCACTTCTCTTTTCACATGAAATGGATAAGCAGGTGCATTGGCTTTAGCTCTAAGGATTTAGAGGATTTTCTCTCTCTGCTATCTTAGGGGGCCATCCCTGTGTGAAGCTGTAATGTAGTCACAGTTCGCCTGGGGGTTGTACCCACATACCAAGCAGACCCTACTGTAAACCAAGGTTGGCTTTCCTTAGCCTCAATTATGTGGCCATAGGGGTGAGCTGAGGGAAAAATGCCAGTGCAAGAACTGGGGGTGCCATAGAGTTTAAGGCAACTTGCCCATGCAGATTACCTGCATCATTGGCCAAATACCATTTACCCGAGGGCATAATTATCTGATCTGGCAAAGCTATTACATCAGCACAAAAGGTGTGATTGAGGATATTATTTGGTTGAATTTTTTAGTAGTCCAATTTCATCTGCCAGGGTACATTTATTTTTGTAGGATCCAAAAACAGATGGAAATATAATGATGGATGACTATCTGTGTTTCCCCGAAGTCTTTTAATAGGGTACTAATTTCTGCCATTTTTTCTGGGATGCAATATTGTTTTAGATTCGCTATGTTGGCCAGCAGTGAAAGGATTGTGGTGTTGAGTGTTTCGGAGACTGTCGCTCAGTTTTCTGCAAAATGATAACTCTTACCTTCAAGCCAAAACCCAAAGTGGGGTCTCTGCAAGCTCCCAAGTATGTACATTCCAATTATACATTCAGTACCGAGAATAATTACCATGAGGTAGATCTGTAGACCCAGTGATCTCTATATGCTCCATAACTCCATTTATTATTTGCTCCCTATAAGTACCAACGCTAAAAGGGGGGCCCTGATGTCATGTAAGGTCTCTGAGAATCGATGCCAACTTGGACTCCATGTCTCAAAATGTCTGGTATTATCCTTTCCACAGTGTGCAATTACCCAAGTGGATGGTTATAGGTTCTTTTGGAGAAATACTGTGGTACTATTCACATTATATCCTTACCATGGTGTTGGCAGGGTCTTTCTTTATGGGAACCTGGCCTATTTTTCAGTCAGTGAGTTCTGGGTCTGAGAACTGACTATCATCCAGAACTTGGGTGATTCATCCAGAATGTGGGCAAGAGACCATAAATTTTCACTGTTTCACCTACCTTCAGTTTCTTCATCACCTATTCTTGATTTGTCTTGGTTGCATAAATTAAGCAATACCTTTGTTTACTGTCCATTTATCTTGCCCTCATAGACACTGTATTCTATTAGTCTTCCTTAAAGCTCTTTGTGGATCAGAATCTTTTGGCTACCTGATCCACTCTGATCTTGATGCACTTTATGATCATTGTATCCACTGGCCTTCTACCATTTAATTGCTGCCACCTGGTCTCTATTTATTTTTTGACTCCTTTTATCCTCTTTGCTGTCAGGAAACATAAATCTATAACACAATCTCCTACTCTCAACACTGACATAGAGAGTACAGCCAGTGTATAAATCCTAAGATAACACTCAATATCTCACAGGCCATTGTATAATCCCCTCCTCTTGAGTGTGGGAAGAACCTTTCACTTGCTTCTAGCCAATAGAATATAGCAGAGGTCATGGGATATCATTCCTTGATTAGGTCACATTATATAACACTCTGTCTTAGTAGACTGGAATGAAAGTTTCTCCTTCTAGACTTAGAGAAGCAAAAAGCCATGTTGTGAAATGCCTATGGATAGGGCCAGCCACATGATGTTACTGTGGCCAGCCTCTATGACCTGAGGACAATTTCCAGTAAATATCCAGTAAGAAGCCAGGGTTATCAGTTCTACAAAGAAATGGATTCTGCCAACAACCATGGAAGCTTGGAAAGAGAACCCTGAGCCCCAGGAAGGAATGCAGGATGGCTGGCACCTTGACTGTAGCCTTTTGAGAGATCTTGAAACAGAGGATCCAGTTAAGCTATACCTTGACTCCTGACCATGAAAATTGTAATATAATAATTGTATGTTATTTTAAGCAATAAATTTGTGGTAATTTGGTACACAGCAATATAAAAGTAACACAGCCACACACTGGTTTCTCAACATTGCCAGTTCCTTTGTTACCAGTGTATTGCATATTCCTTTGTTAAATGGATTTTCATCTGGACCTGTCTGCAGGCTTTGATGAGCTGTTGGGTTTTCTGGCCTTATATAGTAAATCTGCTCTAGCATGTCTAACTATCTGAACTTTTGGATTCCTTCTTCTGCCTTCTACCATGTTATTTATTTTTCACTTAGTGTAGGCACTTTTTGCATTGCTCTTCCTCACTTCAGGTAGGGACTTTTTGCACTTTCTCCTTGGCCTTTGCTAGGTTTTTAAATCCTTAATCCTAAGATATCTATTCCATATTGATAAACTCACCCCTTCCAACTACATTTTGTCTCCCTTTGAGTCATCATCTCCAGGGTCTAGCCCTGTTTATACTCTTAGTATCTCCAGTTCATTCAGCATATGCTTCCTTTCCCTCCTTTGCCAGCCCAGTACTTTCCCTAGCCAAGTTATGTTATGACTTCACCTTAGTTATTTTTCTGTTGGCCAGAAGGTGGGTGGAGATTAATTGTGACTCTAAATTGTCATACAAAGCAAAAACCTGTGCACTTTCTTCAAGAAAAGAATGTATGCTATTTTGACAGAGAACAGTGAGACACTGGGCCAACCCAGTGGGTTCAAGGGAACCTGGGGAATCAAGAATTGCAGATATATTGACACAGATGGCCCCATCCCAAGATTCAGAGTTTTTTTCTTTTCTGTGATTGTTCTGTCTAACATAATCAGGATTAAACATTCAAGCTTCTTGAGAGCTTGTTTGGAGGCTCTAGCAGGGGAGCACAGCTACTCGTATACCTTTGACTGAAGACCGGTCCTCCTCTATCAGGGATGGTTGTCCTCTTTGACCAAGCATGCAGCTTCAGGAAGGATGCTCATGGAGTGGTGAGGCAGGAAGGGGACACCCACCTAGCCAGCCATATCAACCGGATCAACCCTGGCAATCAATGGAGTGACAGATGTCACAGCCAGATCACCCTCACATCCACACATTCAAGCTTCTTGAGCTACTCTACCCTTGTAAATAATTTCTGAGCCATAACCTCAGCTTTTCTGCCCTTCAGCTGCAGAAGATGAGAGGTTCTTTATATGAAAGAATCCCTCAGATTTTTCTATTTTGCCTTAAATTGGGAATTCGTTACACTCAGCCTTTCCTTGTTTTTCTCCAGTGCATCAAAACCATCCAATTTCATACCCCTTATAATTACCACTCTCCTAAAACCTTGTAAAGGCCTCAGATATTGTGTATTCTTTTCTATCCCCTATTCCATTCCAGTTTACCACCAATGAATATTTTAATAATTGCATGATATTTTAATATGCCAGTGACTATTAGTACTCCAACTACTACCAGAAATGAGGTCATCCCATCTATCTAACCAGTGAATAATCCAGCTCCAAAATCCCATAGTTGAGACTATAGGTCAGGTTTCTCAGGGAAACAAACAGTTGTAAAATGTAGGTTTATTGTAGAATGGCCCCAAAAGCAGCATCTTTAGGTGAATGAGAGAAGAAGGAAGAGCAGAGAGAGAATTTAAACCTTGATGTGGTTGCAATCAAACTGTCCCACAGGGACCTCGGAAACTGGAGTTGTCCTTCAGAATTGTCCTGAATTGAGGCAAGGAGGTTAGGTCTTTGTCCCGTCACACTGACCAGACATTCAGCGCAGGCTGTTGCAAGGAAGGGGTATAGCTTTGGACAGGGTTGCTTCATTAAGTCAAAGGTAATTTCCAGAGGGGACTCATAAGCTGTGAGTCATTAGCAGCCACCAACAAGTGGGAAAAAGAGTGGCTTTGTCCCGGTGGAAGCATTTGTATGGCGCAGTGCACCATGTACTCTTATTTCTAAAGAGGCCGGTAGCCTGTGATTATAGATTATATTGTAGTTAAGGAGGTTTTCTCATCAGATCCATTTTTTTCCCAATAGTATACTTTAAAGCAGAATGAACATTTTAACAGTATTTCCCTTAGTCAATAAATATTTGTGGAATGCCTACTATGATAGGCACTGTAGATACAGCCATAAACACTCTGCAACTGAAGAAATAAAAGCATCCCCTTCAGTCCTGCCAGATGGAGACTGGGAATTAGAATGATCCTTGATTTAGAATGTAGTCATTATAAACACTATTTTGAAAGCTTCAGCTGCATCTTTCTGTAGTTAAAGGACATAAAGAAATGTATGGCTCAGCAACCACGTTATTTTCCATTCACAGTTGACAAAATAAAACGCTGAAAGGGAAGTAGGTATTAAGGCAATGAAGAGGAGGAACTAACACTTCTCTGTACAATAGAATAAACTAGCATCAGTGTGAGAGAGCCAGTTTTGCAAATTATGGGGCACTTGATAGGTTGATACTGTACTATCTTTGCCAATTAGTAATTGTTTTCTTGGTCAGTTTTATTAAGGTAAAATTTACATAATTTTTTACCGTCTTTAAGTGCACAATTTGATGAGTTTTGGCAAATGTACATAGGCATGTAGCAGCACCAAAATCAAGATATAGAGTATTTCTATCACTCCTAAAATTTATTTGTGTTCCTTTGCCACTGATCAGATATCAGTCACTATACTTTGTCTCTTCTATAATATATAAATAAAATTAGACAATATGTAGTCTTTTGTGTCTGAATTCTTTCACTTAGCATAATCTTTTTGAGATACACCAACAAAGATTTGTGCACAAATATTGATAGCAGCTTTATTCATAATAAACCCAAACTAGAAACAGCCCAAAGTCCATCAGCTGGTGAAAGGATGAAGAAACTGTGTTAAACTTTTACTATGGAATAGAACTCAGCATTAAAATGGAGCAAACTACTGATAAACATAATAAGGGTTTTCTGTTTTACAGGCATAATAAGTTATGTTTTTATTCACTGAAAAATTGAATTTATAAGATAAGAGAAAAAATTATTCAATGCTTTGATACAGCTAAGGGTTAAATCAATGGAGGATGCTGAGGAGCCAAGAAGAGACAAACCTACTACCTTTGTTTTCCTATTAGAATAAGCAATTTGTTATTTCTATCCATCTCCTCATGACTTAGCATACATGTAACCAATATATACTCTTCTGTGAGTTGACTTGACAGGATTAGAGTAGAGTAGTTCAAAAAATTGAAAATTCCATACAAGAGTATGAGATAGAACAGTGATCCTTGGTGTGGGGATTGGTAAAACACTCTGGCAAATTCATTAATATATAACAAACATCTTAAATATAACCATATACATGTTTTTAACTTTTATTTTAGATTCAGGGTACATGTGCAGGCTTTTTCATATAGGTAAATTGTGTGTCATGGGCGTTTGGTATACAGATTATTTTGTCACCCAGATAATAAGCATATTACCTAATAGATGATAGTTTTTCAGTCTCACCATCCTCCTACCCTGAACCCTCAAGTAGGCCCTGGTGTCTGTTGTTTCCTTTTTTGTGTTCATTAGTACTCAATATTTAGTTCCTGCTTACAAGCGAGAACATGTATAATTTAATTTTTTGTTCCTATATTAGTTCACTTGGGATAATGGCCTCCAGCTCCATCCATGTTACTCCAGAGGAAATTATCTCATTTTTCCATGGCTGCATATACCATTATGTCTATGTACCATGTTTCCTTTATCCAGTCTACTGTTGATGGGCATTTAGGTTGACTCCATGTGTTTGCCATGGTGAACAGTGCTACGATGAACATACGCATGTATGTGTCTTTATGGTAGAATGATATATATTCCTTTGGGTATATGCCCAGTAATGGGATTTCTGGGTAGAATGGTAGTTCTGTTTTTAGGGCTTTGAGGTATCTCCAAACTAATTTCCACAATGGCTGAACTAATTTACGTTTCCTCCAGCAGTGTATAAGCCTTTCCTTTCCTCAGCAATCTTATCGGCATCTTTTATTTATTGACTTTTTAATAATAGCCGTTCTGACTGTTGTGAGATAGTATTTCATTGTGGCTTTGGTTTGTATTCCTCTAATGATTAATGATGTTGAACATTTTTTCATATGCTTGTAGGCCATGTGTAAGTCCTCTTTTGAAAATGTTTGTTCATGTATTTTGCCCACTTTTTAGTGGGGTTGTCTGTTTTTTGCTTGTTAATTTGTTTAAATTTCTTAATAGATTCTTCATGTTAGATCTTTGTCCAAAGCATACTTTGCAAATAATTTCTCCCATTTTCTTTTTTTTATTATATTTTAAGTTTTAGGGTACATGTGCACAACGTGCAGGTTTGTTACATATGTATATATGTGCGCCATGTTGGTGTGGTGCACCCATTAACTCATCATTTAACATTAGATATATTGTCTGGTTACTCTGATGATAGTTTCTTTTGCTGTGCAGAAGCTCTTTATTTTAATTAGATTCCAGTTGTCAATTTTTGTTTTTGTTGCAATTGCTTTTGGAGCCTTCATCATAAAATTTTTGCCAGTCCTTATGTCTAGAATGGTTTTCCTAGGTCATTGTTCATGGTTTATATAGTTTTAAATGTTAAATTTAAGTCTTTAATCTATCTTGATTTAATTTTTTATATGGTATAAGGAAGGGGTCCAATTTCAATCTTCTGCATATGGCTAGCCAGTTACTCCTGAACCATTTATTGAATTGGTAGTCCTTTCCCCATTTCTTGTTTTTGCTGACTTTGTCAAAGGTCAGATGCTTTTAAGTATGTAGCATTATCTCTGGAATGTCTATTCTGTTCCATTGGCCTATGTGTCTGTTCTTGTACCAGTACCATGCTGTTTTGTTTACTATAGCTAGTAGTATAGTTTTAACCCAGGTAATGTGATGCCTCCAGCTTTCTTCCTTTTGCTTAGGATTACATTGACTATTTGGTCTCTCTTTTGGTTCCATTTTAGAAAGTTATCTCCTTATTCTGTGAAAAATGCCATTGGTAGTTTGACAGAAATAACACTGTGTAAATTGCATTGGGCAACATGGCCATTTTAACAATATCTTTCCTATGCGTGAACATGAAATGATTTTCCACTTGTTTGTGTCATGTACGATTTCTTTCAACAGTATTTTGTAATTCTCATGTCAACATTCTTCACCTCCCTGGTAGGCTGTATTCTTAGGGTTTATTTTATTTTATTTTTTGGATATTGTAAAATAAGATTTATTTTTTTATTTGACACTCAGCTTGGATGTTGTTGGTGTACAGAAATGATACTGATTTTTGTAGGTGTATTTTGTAGCCTGAAACTTTGCTGAAATTGTTTACAGATCTTATTTGTCTGTTTTGATCACTGTTGGTTTAAAGTCTGTTTGTCTGAAATGAGAGTAACAACTCTTTTTCTCTTTTCCATTTTATCAGTGCATTTTTACTGATCCCTTTAGTTTGAGCCTATGGGTGTCATTGCATGGGAGATGGGTCTCTTGAAGACAACGTATCATTTGGTCTTGCTTCTTTATCCAGTTTGCCACTCTGTGCCTTTCAATTGAGGCATTTAGCTTGTTTATATTCAAGGTTAATATTGATATTTGCAGATTTGATCCTGTCATCATGTTGTTAGCTGATTATTTTGCAGAGTTGTGTAGTTGATTTATAGTTACGATAGTCTATGTATTTTAGTGTGTTTTCTGTGGTGGCCAGTAATAGTCTTTCATGTTCATAATTAGCACACTGTTAAGTACCTACTGTAAGGTAGATATGGTAGTAACAAATTCCCTTCACCTTTGTTTATCCTGTTTGAACAGGATCTTATTTCTCCTTTGCTTATGAAGCTTACTGTGGCTGTATATAAAATTCTTGGTTGGAATTACTTTCCTTTAAGAATGCTGAATATAGGCTCCCGATCTCTTCTGGTTTGTAGGTTTCTACTGAAAGATCTTTTGTTAGCCTGATGGGGTTCCCTTTGTAGGTTACATGCCTCCTCTCTCTAGCTGCCTTTAATATTTTTTCTTCCGTGACTTCCCTGGAGAATCTGATGACTATATGTCTTGAGGATGGTTGTCTTCCATAGAATCTCACAGGTTTTTTATTATTTTTGTTCATTTCCTGAATTTGAATGTTGGCCTCTCTACTGAAGTTGTGAAGAATTTCAGGGATGATATCCTGAAATATGTTTTCCAAGTTACTTGCTTTCTCTTTCTCTCTTTCAGGGATATGAGTCATAGATTTGGTCTCTCCATAATCCCATATTTCTCAAATTTTAGTTTTTTAATCTTTTTTTCTTTTTGTCTAATTCAGAAAAGCAATTATTGAGCTCTGAGATTCTTTCCTCAGCTTGGTACATTTTGCTTAATATATGCAATTCTCTGAAATTCTTGAAGAAAGTTTTTCAGTTCTGTCAGATCAATTTGGTTCTTTCTTAAAATGGCTATTTCATCTTTCAGTAAATTCTTTGTATTGTGTTTTGACTTCCTCCTGAATCTTGATAAACTTCATTCCTATCCATATTCTGAATCCCACGTCTCTCATTTAAGCCATTTCAGCATGTTTAAGAACTGTTGCTGGGAAACTAGTGCTGTCATTTTGGAGGTAAGAAGACACTTTGGTTTTTTGAGTTTCCAGAGTTCTTGCACTGGCTCTTTCTCATCTGTGTTGGGTGATCTTTGAAGTTGCTCTCCTTTGTAGAGGGATTTTTGCTTTTACTTTTATTGATACCCTTGGGTATTTTATTGTGTTATGAGGTCAGTTTAGTCAACTGGCTTCCTCTCTGGAAGATTTTAGGGTGCTGAGGTTCAGATCAGCACTCCTGGGATGTATGCTCTAACTCTGGGGGAGTAATACCAGATCCCTTGCTTTGTTCTCTGGCCCCTTGAGGTTAGGAAACTGTTGCACTTGAGAGATTGAATTGTTCCCAGTTTTCTGGTCACAACAGTCTAATGGGGGTTGCCAAAGTACTTCATTAGGACAGTGGCATCAGGGACTGTGGTCCCTTGTGCATGCCGGCAGCAACAGTGGTGTGGATGTGTAGCACTCATCAGCGGGGTTACTTTGGCAATATTCTTGCATGGGCTTGCACCAGTGGCAGCAGCACAGCAGGGGCAGGACTCCAGTGCTTTTGCGTGCACTTGTGCTAGCTACAGCAGTGGAGTGCTCATGCATCAGTGGGATGAGGTGCTGGCAGGAGCAAAATGATGGCAGGAGGATTTGGTGGGGGAAGGCTATGAGTGGGTGTGTGTGCATTGGTGGGACCAATTTTCTGGAGCTCTTTAAAAGTTAGGCTTGGTCTGCAGTGAGGAAGATATAAAGAGGGTCCTTGGGCAGCATTCTGATTCAGGATCTGAGGCTGCCCTGCATGCAGGTATGTCCAGGGGGGGGCCCCAAGAGAGGCTAGCAGACAGGGTAGCACTCAGATCAGACTGTCCCCATTTCATGGGCAAGACCTTGCTGCTTTGTCCACGTCCAGTAGTTACCCAAAAGCTAAAGCCACATAGGGAAATGTGGGAAGCCGTGGGGTATGGGGATCACTGGCCATCTTCCACTGCAGCCGTTTCGTTTCCATGCCAAACCCTCTAGGTTCTGCAGAGGCTGGAGTCCTGCTCCTGCCACCTCTTTAAGCAGCTCTCCCTTCCAGCTCAAGTGTCCACTGGGGTCATGGGGTCTCCTGTAGCTAGGATTCCAAGGTCCATGATAAGACTGGGCCACTCCTTGTCTGTTTAACTCACCCCTTCCCAGGAGCCACTGGGAACCAGGGATGAGTTCCAGTGCTCAGTAGCCCAGTCACATGTTCCCAGCTTCATCCCTCTCCAGCCTAGTGTTTGCATCCTCCCTCTATCCACTCTGAATGCCTTCCTTCCAAAAATCTGCTCACACCTTGCCAGCCTTCCTGATGTCCCTGTCTTTTGGTGCAAGATGTTTTTCCTGGCTGCATTTAGTTGGCCATCTTAGCTGACATCCACTGAACTGTTCTCAGGAGGGTTTAGTAATTAAGTAATGGAGAGTAACATTTCCCAGCTCCTGGGTGTCCCAGTATCCTCCCGATGGATTCCCCAGCACCTCCAGGTCACAGGGTGACATGGGCTGTGACAGAGTCACCTGGTGCCTTCCAGAGAATAGGAGATGGAGCAATGGAGACAGGACCCAAACTCAATGTGCAGGCACAAGAGACATACATATTGACTCACTTTACTTATGGAAGTCTTTTCTAAAAAAAACAGAAATGCAACTCAAGGATTTTATACACTGATGGTCAATCTTATCCATTTTATTTTATTTTTAAATAAAATAATTCATTAGAACACTTTTATATATTTTAATAATATAATTTATTTATTAGAACACTTTTAAGTTTACAGAAAAATTGACCTCAAGTATAGAGTTCCTATGACTCTATACCCGCCCCCAGTTTTCTCTATTATTAGCATCTTGTATTTATATAGTACATTACTGTTAGAATTGATAAACCAATCATATTGATATATTATTGTTAATTAAAATTAATAGCTAAATTGGGGTTCATTCTTTGTGTTGTACAGGTCCATGAATTTTTACAAATTCACAATATAATATATTCACCATTATATCGTAAATAATAGTTTTACTACCCTAAAGTTATTTGTGCTTCACCTGTTCATAAAATCCTCTCTCTTCAACCTTTGACAACCACTGATATTTCTACTGTTTCTATAGTTTTGCTTTTCAAAAATGTTATATAGTTGGAATCATACAGTATGTAGCCTTTTCAGATTGATTTATTCCCTAAGCAATGTAGTTTTAATGATCTTGCGTGGCTTGATAGACCATTTATTTTTATTACTGAATAATATTCCATGGTATGGATATATCACAGTTTGAATAGCAATTCATCTATCGAAAGACTTCTTGGTTTCTGACAATTTCTGACAATTATTAATATAGCTGCCATAAACATTTGTGTGCATGTTTTTTGTGTAGACATGTTTTCTACTCATGAGTACAGAAATACCTCAAAGAGATATTGGGGTTTGGTTCCAGACCACCACAATAAAGCATATATCCCCATAAAGCAAGTCACATGAATTTTTTCCAGTGCATAAAAAAGTTGTGTTTACGCTGTACTGAAGTCTATTAAGTGTGCAATAGCATTATATCTAAAGAAAACAATGTACATACTTTTTAATTTAAAAATACTTTATTGCTAAAATCTGCTAAGGCTCATTTGAACCTTCAATGATTTGTAATCCTTTATTCTGATGAACAATCTTGCCTCATTTTTGATGACTGCTGACTTATGGAGGTGATGGTTGCTTAACATCATAAACCAAACTCTGCTAGCTTCAAACTTTTTTGCTGCACCTTTCTAGCCACTCTTGGCTTTCACAGAATTATAGAGAGTTAGGGCATTACTGTAGATTAGGCTTTGGCTTAAGGGAATCTTATGGCTGGTTTTTGATCTTCTATCCAGGCGACCAAAATTTTCTTCATATCAGCAATAAGGCTGTTTTGCTTTCCTATCATTCATGTGTTCACTGGAGTAACAATTTTAATTTCCTTTAATAACTTTCCCTTTGCATTGACAACTTTGCCAACTGATTGTCACAAGCAGCCTAGCTTTCAGCCTATCTAAGCTTTCAACATTTCTTTCTCACTAAACATAATCACTTTCTGACTTTTGATTTAAAGGGAAAGATGGACAGCTCTTCATTTCACTTGACCACTATGAGGCCATTGTAGCATTATTAATTGGTTTAATTTTAATATTTTTGTGTCTCATTGAATGGGGAGACCAGAGAAGAGGGAGAGAGATGGGAAATAGCCAATAGTTCAGCAATCAGAACATATACAACATTTATCAATTAGATTCACCATCTTATGTGGGTATGATTCTTGGTACCCCAAAACAGTAATGATAGTAACATCAAAGATCACTGATCACAGAACAGATATAGTAATAATGAAAAAGTTTAAGATGTCATGAGAATTACCAAAATGTGATAGAAAGACACAAAATAAGTACATGCAAAAAGGCAATGATAGATTTTCTATACATAGAGATGCCACAAATCTTCAATGTGTAAAAGAAGCAATATATGCACAATAAAGTGAAACACATTAAGCAAGTTATGCCTGTAAATACTTAGGAGCACCATTTCTTCATTTTATAACAGCCTCACCAGAGTTTGGCGTTTTGAGTATTTTGGATTTTAGCCATTCTTACAAGTGCGTAGCAATATCTCACATCATGTTTTACTTTGCAATTCCCTAATGCCATTTGATTGAGCATCTTTACATTGTTTATTTGTTAACTGTATATCTTCTATATTGAGGTGTCTATGAAGACGTTTCACCGATATTTTAATTAGGTTGTTTTCTTTCATATTGTTGAATCTTAAGAGTTATTTAAATATTTTGGATTTAAGTCTTTTATAAGTTTTGTATTTCTTGTTATGTCTTTATCCAATGGTTTTGGTATTAGGGCAATGCTCATTCATAGGATCAGTTGGGAAGTATTCTCTTTGCTTTTATTTTTTGTGGAACAAGTGGCAGATAAAAAATGCTATCATTTTTTTCCCATAATTGTGTCCTAGAATTAACCAGTAGAATCATTTTGGCCTGCTGTTTTTATTTTTTGGAGATAATTAACTATTGATGCAAGTTTTAAAACAGATGTAGCCATTTTCAGATTATCTGTTTCTCCTTGTGTGAGACTTGATTATTTGCATATTTCAAATAGTCTATTTTATCTCAGTTATCAAATTTGTGAATTTTTACTATAACATTTATTATAAAAATTTTCTGCTTATGTTGGATTGAATTTGCCCTTTTTTATAGTTTACTAAGGTGAAATTTAAAATTATTTATGTAACATATTCTAATTTTCTTATATGCATTTATTGTTCTAAATTTACAATTAAGGACTGCTTTTATTGCATGTAACAATTTTTAAATGTTTTTGTTTTATTTAAAGAATTGGCAAATAATGTATATATTTATCATAAACAACATAGTGTTTTGAAGTATATATATATACACACACATATATACACACATACATATATACACACATACATATATATACACACACACATTGTGGAATTTCTAAATAGAGCTGATTAAAATATGCATTACCTTAAATTGTTAAATAACCTGTTATAACAAAGTTTCTTTTAAGACTAATGGTAATCACAAAGCAAAAGTCTATAATAAATGCAGTAAAGCTAAAAAGCAAGGGATTAAAAAATACAGTTAGAGAAATTTACCACAAAGAAAGATATTAAGAGAGGAAAAAGGCAAAAAGACCTACAAAACAACTAGAAAACAATGAACAAAATAATAGTTGTAAGTTCTTACGATCAGTAATTACCTCGAATGCAAATGAATTACATTATCCAATTAAAGAACATAGAGTGGCAGAATGCATAAAGAAATAAAACTTGAAGTGATTCATGAGGAGGAGCCAGAGAAAAACGGTGGAATAGAAGGTGAAACCAATTGTGCTCCCCAAAAGGATACCAATTTAAGAACTATCAACACAAAAAACAACTTTATAAGAACCAAAAATCAGGCGAACCCTCATAGCACCTGGTTTTTACTCCGCATCACTGAAAGAGGCTCAGAAAAGAGAAAAAACAGTCTTGGATCTCTGAGGCCACACCTCCCCTACCCCCCACCAGCAGTAGTCTAGTGCTGAGACTATATCTGGGTACTGGAGGAGGGAGAACACAGCAATTTTGAGGCATTAAACTCATTGCTGTCCCATCAGAGCAGAAAGGAAAACCAGACCAAACTCAGATGATGCCCTCCCACGGAGTTAAAATGCTTTTTAAACCAGTCCTAGCCAGAGAGAACTGCAGATCCCAGTTATCCAAAATTAAGTTCCTGTAAACGTTACCACCAAAAGCCAAAGTGCTCTGGGTATCTAAGTAAACTTGAAAGTCAGTCTAGGATGTAAGGACTGGAAATCATAGGCAAGTCCTAGGGCTGAACTGGGCATAGAGACAGTGGAATAGAAGGGCATGCAAGCTACTGAGATGCCAGCTGGGGCAATTAAGGGAGTGCTGGCATCACCCCTCCCCCAAACTCAAGCTACACAGCTCCTGGCTCCAAAAGAGACCCCTTCCTTTTGCTTGAAGAGAGGAGAAAAAAGAGTGAGAGGAGTTTGTCTTTCATCTTATATACCTACAGATTGTGAAGACCCAGGGCCTTGAGCAAACATAAGCAGTTGCCAGAAAGTTGTTACAGCAGGCCTTGGACAAGATCCAGTGCTGTGCTGGCTTCAGGTCTGACCCAGAAGAGCCATGCTTGTGGTGGCCATGGGGGTGCTTTTGCCACTTCACTCCCAGCATTCAGTGGCTCAGAACAGAGAGAGACAGAGACAGACTCTGTTTGGGAGAAAGCAACCAAAGAGAACAAAAGTCTCTGCCTGGTAATCTAGAGAATTACCTCAGATCTAGTCCAAGACCATCAAGGTGCTACATCTACAAGTCTGCAAGAACCACAGTGTTACTGGGCTTGAGGTACCTCCTAAAGCAGCTACAACTTAGATCACAACACCCACTTCCTTTCAAATATCTGGAAGGGTTTTTCAAGAAGTACAACTACAAATAAGCCCAGACAGTGGGGACTACAATAAATATCTAACTCCTCAACACCCAGATATTAATATCTACTACCATCAACACAATGTGGGAAAACATGAACTCACCAAATGAACTAAGTAAGAAACCAGGGACCAATTCTGGAAAAACAGAAATATGTAAATTTTCAGAAATTTTAAAATAGCTATTTTGAGAGAGCTCAAAACAAGGTAACACAGATGAGGAATTCATAATTCTATCAGATAAATTTAACAAAGAGACAGAAATAATTTTAAAGAATAAAACAAATTCTGGAGCTAAAAATGCATGCAATTGGCATACTGAAAAATGCATCAGAGTCCTTTAATAGCAGAATTAACTAAGCAGAAGAAAAAATTATTGAGCTGGAAGACAGGTTATTTGAAAATACACAGAGGAGAAAAAAATAATTTTAAAACCATTAAACACACCTACAGGATCTAGGAAATAGCCTCAAAAGGGCAAATTTATGAGTTATTGGCCTTAAAGAGGAGGCAGAAAAACAGATAAGGGAAGAAAGTTTATTGAAAGGGATAATAGCAGAGAACATTCAAAACCTTGAGGAAGATATATATCAATATTAAAATACAAGAAGGCTATAGAACACCAAACATTTAACCCAAAGAGGACTACCTCAAAGAACTTAACAACCACATGCCCAAATATCAAGGATAGAGAAAGAATCCTAAATGCAGCAAGAGAAAAAAAATGAATAACATACAATGGAGCTCCAATATATCTGGCTATACACTTTTTAATGGGAAAGTTATAGGCCAGACAAGAGTAGCATGTTGTAAGAAAAGTGCCGAATGAGAAAAACTTTTACCCTAGAATAGTGTATCTAGCAAAAATACTTTTCAGACATGAAACAGAAATAAAGACTTTCCCAGAAAAGCAAATGCTGTGGGATTTCAACACCACATCACCACATCATTCCTAAAAGAAATGTTATAGGAAGTACTTCAAATAGAAAAAAAAGGACTTGAATATACAGTAAGTAATCACATAAAGGTACAAAACTCACCAGTAATAGGAAGTCCAAAAAAAACCCAGATATTTTAACACTGTTATTTGATGTGCACAATATTCTTATTTTAAGTAGGAAAACAAAAAGATGAACCAATCAAAAATAATAACTACAAGAACTTTTCAAGACTTTGGCAAAAGTACAAAAACACATAAATAGAAACAACAAAAGATAAAATAGTGAGGGGACAAAGTTAAGACATAGAGTATTAGTTTTCTTTCTCCACGTTTGTTTGTTTATGTAAACAGTGTTCTTATTAAGATAAAATAATGGACTACAAGATAGTATTTACAAGCCTCTTAATAAACTAAAAAATATATGATGGATGCACAAAAAATAAAAAAGCAAGAAACTAAATCATATTACCAGAGAAAATCACTTCACTAAAGGAAGACAGGAAGGAAAGAAAGAACACTACACACACACACACACACACACAGAGAGACAGAAAAAAATGAAAACAACAAAATGGCAGGAGTAAGTTCCTACTTATCAATAATAACCTTAAATGAGAATGGACTAAATTCTTTAATCAAAAGATATAAAGTGGCTGAAAGGGTAAGAAAATAAAGATTTATCTATATTTGGCCTGCAAGAAACACAGTTCACCTATAAAGACACACATAGACTAAAAATAAAGGATGGAAAAAGATATGCCATGTCAATGGAAACCAAAATAATAGCAGGAGTCACCATACTTACATCAGATGAAATAGAATTTAAGACAAAGTTATAATAAGTGACAAAGAAGGTCACTATATAATAATAAAGGGATCCATTCAGGAAGAGAATATAACAATTTTAAATACATATACACCCCAATCTGGAGTACCCATATATATAAAAAGATATTATTGGCACTACAAAGAATGATAGGTCCCAGTATGATAACAGCTGGAGATTTCAACAACCCACTTTCAACATTGGACTGAAGTTCTAGACAGGATATCAACAAAGAAACATTTGATCTAATCTGCAATATAGACTAAATGGATCTTTTTTTCTTCCTTGAATTTTTATTAACTGAACTAATATCACAGGAAGAAAAGCTGAAGTCTGTCAACAAACCTGGACAGACTTTTGTCACAAACCATCGTAGACTCTTCAGGCCCAATAGATTTTGTTCCAGGCCATTATATGTTCTCTAAGCCCATTGAATTCCCCTGAAAATCAGTTACTACCCTCCGAAAATCAACCACACTTTTCCATTTCCCTTCCCCAGTTACCCATTGGGATACTGGGTAATCACTCTGTGGTTTTTCTCCTGTGCACACTAATAAATCTGGATGCCATTTCTCCTATTAATCTACCTTTCGTCAGTCGATTGTTCAGTAAATCTTCAGAGGGCAAAGGAAGAGTTTTACCTTGGCTCTTACACCTTCAATACTGCTCCCTTCTGGAGAGAAAAGGAGAAAAGTCTACTCCTCAATAAAAATGTGCAGCTGCCATGTTATCTGCCATGAGATCTGAAGAGCAGAGGAAGCCACTGCTGAAGAGAAGAATGAAGCACGACATGAGATGGAGAGCACTGCTGCTTTAGGTTCCTGGTAGCTTTCAGTTCCTTCGGAGGCCTAAATGGATCTAATACATATTTACAGAACATTTCATACAGTGACTACAGAATAAATATTCTTTTATTTAGCACATGGATAATTCTCAAGAAGAGGCCATATGTAAGGTTCACAAAATGAATCTTAAATTTTTTTTAAAATGAAATAATATCAAGCATTTTCTCAGGCCATAATGGAATAAAACTAGATACTAATAACATGAGGAATTTTGGAAACTATACAAAATACAAAGAAATTAAACAGTATGCTCCTGAATTACCAGAGAGTCAATGAAGAAATTAAGAAGAAAATTGGAATATGTCTTGAAATATATAATAATAGAAACACAATATATGAAAACCTGTGAATCACAGTAAAAAAAGTACAAAGAGGGAAATTAATTGATATAAGTGCTTACATAAAAACATAGAAAAAACTTTATATAAACAATTTAGCCATGCATTTTAACAATGTATCATTAAAAAGCAAGTTGAAACCAAACCCCAAATTAATAAAAATAAATATCAGAGCAGAAATAAATTTGAAATGAAAAAAATACAAAAGATCAGTGAAACAAAAAGTTAATGTTACATTTCAAAATGCAATTCTGCTTTCCTGACAGTCCCCCAAAGTCTTAATTCACTCCAGCGTTTACACAAAAGTTCACAGTTCAAAGTCTTATCTCAGACAAGGCAAGTCCCTTACACCAATGAACCTGTAAAATTTTAAACAAGTCAGTTAATTCCAAGATACAATGGGAGTGCAGGCATTGGTTAGTACTCCTGTTTCAAAAGAGAGAAATCAGACAAAACAAAGGGGTTACAGGCCCTATGCAAGTCCAAAAACAAGCAGGTCAGTCATTCAATCTTAAAGCTACAAAATAATCTCCTTTGTCTCCATGTGTCACATCTAAGTAATACTGATGCAAGAGGTGGGCTCCCAAGGTCTTCAATAGCTCTGCCTCTGTGGCTTTGCAGTTTACAGCTCCACCTGCCCCACCCTGCCACCAACAGCTGCTTTCACAAGCTGATATTAAGTGCCTGCAACTTTTCCAAGCACATGGTGCAAACTGTCAGTGGGTCTATCATTCTGGGGTCTGGAGAATCGTGGCCCTGTTCTCTCGGCTTCACTAGGCAGTGTTCTAGTGGGGACTCTGTGTGGGGGCTCAAACCCCACATTTTCCCTCTGCACTGCCCTAGTAGAGGTTCTCCATGAGGGCTCCACCCCTCAAGAAGACTTCTGCCTGGGAATACAGGCATTTCCATACATCTAAAATCTAGGAGGATGTTACCAAGCCTCAACTCTTGCTCTCTGTACACTTGAAGGCTAAACGCCCTATGGAAGCCATGGCTTGCACCCTCTGAAGCAGCAGCCAGAGCTGTACCTTGGCTCTTTTGAGCCATGCCTGGAGCTGCAGTGGCTGGGACACAGGGAGCAGTGTCCTGAGGTTGTGCAGGGCAGCAGGGTCCTGGATCTTGTACACAAAATATTCTTTCCCTCTTAGGCCACCAGGGTTGTGATGAGAGAATCTGCCCTGGAAGTCTCTGAAATGCCTTCCAGGCATTTTCCCCATTGTCTTGGCTTGGCTCCTCTTTATAAAAATTTCTGCCACCTGCTTGAATTTCTCCCTGGAAACAGGTTTTTCTTTTCCACCACATGGTCAGGCTGCAAATTTTTTAAGCTTTTATGCTCTGCTTTTGTCTTATAAATATAAGTTCCAGTTTCAGATTATCTCTTTGAACAAAGCTGGAGTCATCATTCTGTCTGACTTCAAAATATACCACAAAGCTATAGTAATCAAAACTACATGGTACTGGCATAAAAACAGACATATGACCAATGGAACAAAGTTGAGAGCCCAAGAATAAATCCTCTAATTTTCACCCAACTGATTTTCAACAAAGGGGCCAAACACATACATTGGGGAAAGGGGAATTTGTTTAATAAATGGTGTTGGGAAAACAGGATACTCATATACAGAAGAATGAAATTAGATCATTCCCTTATTTATCACAATATTCAAAAATAAACTCAAAATGGATTAAAGACTTAAATGTAATTTCTGAAACTATGAAGAAATTAAAAGGGAAATTTTAAAATTTCTTGAGAGAAGCGCATCAAAAAGATCATTCACAATAATCAAGTGAAATTTATCTCAAAGGGAGGTTTCCAAACCTGGGCTAATTTTGTGACTATTTAGTAATGATCCACACCCTCAAATTTTTCATTTGCCTTATATTCTGTTCAGTGCTTTAATGAAGATGGTTGTAAGCAGGTCATAAAACTCAGATGCATGGAGGGGAGTTTGTAAGCATTTCATATGATACTGAGGTTAAATGCGGCTGATATTACTTTGGTGTAATGGTGAACTAATTAATGTTTAACAACTGGCACTCTGGGTTGAAAAAGCCCCTATTAATAGCATTGGCTGACTTCTGTGGTGTTAAAATTCTTACTATTGCTAAGTTAAAGTTACCAAGCTGATGTTACTGAATGCATAGGTGGGAAGAGATACACAGTAGCACATTCTTATTTAGTATTTCATTACACAGGTACAATAGATGTAAATAATCTCAATAACATAAATAATAATAAAATGGAACAAAATATTTAAGTTTATATAACTTAATTTTTAATAATCACTGTGGGAACCAGATATAAAAATTCCTACAGATTTGGGCCAGGCGCGGTGGCTCACGCCTGTAATCCCAGCACTTTGAGAGGCCGAGGCGGGTGGATCATGAGGTCAGGAGTTCGAGACCAACCTGGCCAACATGGCAAAACCCTGTCTTTACTAAAAATACAAAAATTAGCCAGGCATGGTAGTGGGCATCTGTAATCCCAGCTACTTGGGTGGCTGAGGCAGGAGAATTGCTTGAACCTGGAAGGCAGAGGTTGCAGTGAGCCGAGATCATGCCATTGCACTCCAGCCTGGGTGACAAGTGCAAGACTCTGTCTCAGAAAATAATAATAATAATAATAAAATAAAAAATCCTAAAGATTTAACATTTAATTTTTATGAGTTTGACAGGATGGTTTCAGCACAGTACTTCTAAAAGTTGCAAATATTTGCTATAATTAACCCAGATGCCTTTTCAAGGAAGTATGGATTATTCCATCTTCACTGTGGGTGAACATCCTCGTGACTACTCATGATTACAATAATAAGGACTTAATATATGGTAAGCACAACTCTAAGAAGCAACTGTTACTGATTTTAATATTTAATATTTCCGTTAAAGCAATTAGGATTCTGAAGCACTCAATAGACAATGATCTTTCCATTGTTTATATAATTTATGTGAAAGAGCTAGACTACAGGTCTACATCTGTCCAATACCAAAACCCACACTTTTAAACAATATCCCATACTGCATATATGTAAGCATGTTAAATCATACAAAATCACTGGAATTTTGCTAATTTTGACTTACAAAAATGCAATGTGGTAATGTGGTTGCATTTAACTTAATATAAATATGAATATGGATACAGATACAGGTGCAGATAAGGGACCACCTGCCTGCTCTAGTTGGCATGTACTTTTTATATTATTAAGAGGTAGCAAATGGAAGAGCACACATCTAGAGATCAGCAGCCTTGCATGTTGTAGCAAGAGGACTGCATAGTATCGGAAGATTCAGACCCTATGCTTCATTAGCTACAATAAACACAACAAAACTTGTTCTGCCTCATTTTCAGGATTTTTACATATTAAGGAAAGCACTTTAGACAATATTGATATAAAAATTAGTTTTTATGAGTTTCATAGTGTTTTTGGTATAACAGTGCACTGTATGGCAATGGGAAAAAATATAGCAATAGCATTTATCACCAAAGCTGTGCTCCCTCATTTTTTATTAGATGCATTTCATGTTGCTTGTACTACCTAGCTTTCTATTAATAATAATAACTTTAATAAAAATGTTTAACTTTTTACACCAACTATGTGTCAGACTCTGGACACTTTATGTTAAACTATGAAATCCTCATAAAAATTTTCTGAAGTGTATGTTATTATTTTCAGTTAAACATAATGTGAGTTTCAGAAATACTAGTGGATCCAGGACTGGGAGCACTGTCTACGTCTTTAGCTGGTGCTTTTATCTTCCAGCACTGATTCCCACTTTGAAGACATAATTGTGTTTTATAACTTGTATCTGTTCTTATAGCTTCTTGCATCTATCTGTGTCCAGCACAGTGAATGGCATCATAGCAGATATCTCAATGACCATTGAAGTAAATATTTGAAACAAAATTTGTTTAGAAATTTGAATTCTATGTAAATCCTAGATTGAAGTTTAATATTTTGGTCTAGAACTTTGAAATAAAATCAGTTGACTGTGGGATTACTCCTAACAACCTCAGAAAGGAATGTTAATTAGAAAATGGCAACGTTGTAGAGTGAAGAAAGCAATGTCCTGTTTCTCTGAAGACCCAGATACATATCATGAATAACACTTCTCAAATGGATGGCTTTATAGTGTTCCTTCAACTCTCGGAGCCTCTGGTGTTTTCATCTAGAAAGAGAGGATTGTAATTGTATCTTCGTCATTGGGTTGTGAGGATTTCTTGAGATAACATATATACATAAGTGGCTAGAATACAAATCGTTGCAATATAAATATCACCTGCCTCTAATGTAAAACCTCTAAGGTTTTTAATAATGTCCTCTGAAGTCAAAGAAAGTCGAGTGAAAGGTGGATTTTCAAGTTCTCTGTGGCTTGTCTCTTCAGACTAGTTCATTTAACAAGTTGTCATCTTGTTTCTCTGTTAAAACAAGTCTGCTCCATGTCAATGAAAATGAAAAAAAAAGGAACACTTCAATCATCTTTGTTGCTAGTCCTATAGGAATGCTATGCCTGCCTAGTCTGAAATGTAGTCATTTCACAATATTAGTTGCCTATCAACCATAAATTTTATTAAAGCCTTTTCATGTATGTCTGTTATAATGATAAATCCTGGGTTGAATTCTCTTTAAGTATAAATCTATAAATCTGACTATAGCATAAGTTAATTCTTTCTCTAAATAGTATTCAATATTAATTCAACTAATATTTTCTGAGCACTTATGTGCTAGAACATATTCTAGGCATGGGGATACAGCAGAGAAAACGATGATGTTTCTACACACAATTAGCTGTCATTCTAGTAGGGGGTAGTCAGAAAACAAATTTTAAGTAAATAAATATATTGTATGTTAGATAGCAGGTACCACAAGGAACAATAAACAGAAGGTATATGAAGATATGCTAGCAAGGGAAATAGAAAGTTATGATTTTTAAAAGAATGGTCAATTAAGACTTCACTGACAATGTATAATTTTAGCCAAAGTTAGAAGAAAATAAGGTAAGATAAATTATATTGATCTATAAATTACTGTCAGTTTATATGCTAAATTATTTAGAAATGATTATCTTATTTAATCTTCACAACCACTCAGTAGACATTTTTGTACTCATTTTTTCATTGAGGAAACAGAAGATTAAAGAAATTATATAAGTTGTTCAAGGTCACACTATTAATCTTTCAATGAATAAATGAACTAGGAATCATCAAAGACTTTTCTAATGTCAAAATTTTAATTTCTTTTTGTTACATGATTCTATCTCAGGTTTACATATATGGACGAGTTTATAATAGATTTATTTCCCCTGTTATGGGGAAGCTTTTGTGTTCCCCCAAAAGTCATGTATTGAAGTCTTAAAACTAGTAGCTCAGAATGTGACTGTATTTGGAGATAGTCCTCTTAAAAAGCTGATAAATTAAAATGAGGCCTTTAGGGTGGGCCTAAACCAATCTGACTGGTGTCCTTATGAAACAAGAAATTTTGGACATCTGAGGAGATATCTGGGATACAAACAAACTGAAGAAAGGTTATATGATGCCAGAGTCAGAAGACAGCTATCTGCAAGCCCAGGAGAGAGGCCTAAGGAGAAACCAACCCTGCTAACACTTGACCTTGGACTTCCAGCCTCCACAGCTCTGTTTAAACTGCCAAGTCTGTGGTATTTTGTTATGGCAGCCCTAATAACTAATATAGATCCACAGTGATATTTCACTGTATTTTATTGTGTCATCTGACATACTCTTCTTTCACAGTACTTTTAACACCGGCACTTTGCCTCAGGCTGTTTACTTTACCCTAAACCTTCCTTCTTAGGCTTTCCCCTCTCTTCATTACAGATCAATACCACATAAAATGCAAATTAGTGTGTAAAACTTTTCTCTACTTTTTGAAACTAGAAGCAATTTTCTTTTCCTTTACAACCCACTAGCAATTGTCTTGAACCTTATTTATTTATTTATTTATTTATTGAGACAGAGTGTTGCTCTTGTTCCCCAGGCTGGAGTGGAATAGCGTGATCTCGGCCCACCACAACCTTCGCCTCCCAGGTTCAAGCGATTCTCCTGCCTCACCCTTCTGAGTAGCTGGGATTACAGGCATGCGCCACCAAGCCTGGCTAATTTTGTATTTTTAGTAGAGATGGGGTTTCTCCATGTTGGTCAGGTTGGTCTCGAACTCCCGACCTCAGGTGATCTGCCCGCCTTGGCCTCCCAAAGTGCTGGGATTACAGGCGTGAGCCACCGCACTCGGCTTTGAACCTTTCTTATAGCATTATTCCTAGTATTTTTGGCATTATAATTACTTGAGTACTTACCTTAGCAAACTTGGTTAGCTCTTGGGCCTTTGAATAGAGGGAGTGTATGGCTTCCCATATGAAGCAGCATCTTGTTTTCACTGCCCGACAAAGTTGACTTAGGCCTCCATGTTTTTCTGGGTGGAGTTAGACCACAGTCTACTGAGTTTCTCAAACTTCAAGAAATCCGCCTTAGGATTTTAAAATTGGACGCATTAAAGCTTCTTTTCCTAAGTTTGACATAAAAAGGATATCCCTCCCCCACCACCAAAAAAAAGAAAAGAGAAAAAAACACTTTTCTTCTTCAGAGCACAGCAATAATTCTCTTTTAAATAACATAAATTAGTCACAAATCCTCCCCTTATCTCTCTTAACTTAAATTTTTAATATCTTTGTTGGGGATTAGAAGTTTGTAATAGGCAAGTTATCAGTCCACCAAGATCTCTTCAGGGCAAATGTAGGGAATGTCTTCTGCTGTCAGCTCACAGTTGGGAACCCCAAAGAACACTCTTATGTCATTTAGTCTATGGACAATGACTGGCTCTCTGTGGGTTCAAAAGTAAAAGTCCTTTTCTTCAATTTGAGACAACACCGAAAAACTGGACATTCAAGCTCCAGTTCTTTCTGAAGTATACTCTAAGGCTCCATTTGCAAAGTAGTGGGAATACAATTTTCCCTCTGCTCCACCTTGCCTTCCCTACTTCCTTATATGTATATCTTCTGAGAACATTCCCAGTAAACCTCCTGCATGTAAACCCTCATCTCACAGTCTGTTTCCAAGAAATTGAATCTGTTATAAAACAAAATCAGATATACACTTTGGAAAGATGCCTCTGCTGACAATGTAGAGTAAAGAATGGAGGGATATGGGTGAGACTAGAGGCAGAGGGACAAATTAGAAGACTAACTTAGGTAAGATTTGATGAAGTCATTGAAAGGGTCTTGTTGCACCATTTATTTGTTTATAAATTATAGACGTGTATAACCATACCAGTATTTATGTGAATTACAAAACACACAAAAAACAAGAATTAAAAGACCTGAGATTAAAAATAAACATGAGGTTTTTTTATTATTTTCTTCTAACACCTCTTTGGATGATATTTGTTTCGCTTATCTTGGAATTATCTTTTAGCAAGAAGGCTTTTATGAAGAAGAAATAAAGTGCTTTCTTTCCTTCTCCTTTTTGTACAAGAAGAATTTTATTGCCATACCCTGTTATTATCATTTCACTTAACCTATAACATAATGGCTTCTATCAATTCTTACAATGAATGTTATTCTACAATTACGTTATGTGTTGGCACAGCATTAAAAGGGCATGCAATGGAATATATTTTACATTGAAAAAATATATAAATATACTACTGTGATGTTAAATGCATGAGTCCTTTTCAAGTGATTATAGAGATCTATAATTTGCAATAAAACACAAAGACTTTGCCATTTATCACACTGGTTGTTTTCTCTGTGTTAATTTATTTTGTGTTTGTATTCCTTTGCTTTAACATGTAAACTTTCATAAACTGACAAACAGCCTATGAATAGTATTTGAAAGTTTATAATGAATCCTGTGTTAGCTAAGTATCATCCTAGCTCCACAGTTAAAATGAGGAGCAGTAATGACGTTTTTGTCTCTTGTACCAGTAGCAAATCTTGTCAGAGATGAACCCCAAGTCCCCTGACACATAATAGAGTTCTTTGTTAAAAATCTTTGTTAACTATTCCAAATTTCAGGTGAAAAAAATGCCATTTGCTCCTCTGTATGGAGCTATGGATAATTAATCTCTGATTAGTTTTCAAGTCACCATAAGGAAGCAATAGGAAATAATACTATGTGGGATGTCAGTCCCTTTGAATCAAGCAACATTACAAACAGTCATTTCATCACTGATTTTCTTTTTGCATTTTATTAGAAAAGTAACAGCCTGAAATGTTGAAAGTACTGAGTTGATATGAAGTGGGATTTGCCTGGACTAAAGATGCAGAATCATTTCCTTCTTTCATTTACTTTTACAGGAGCGATATAAGAAATAGTGGTTTGACAGGAGATAGACATTTCATTTCATAGCAAAATTATTTTGTATAATATTTTAAAGGCAGTAAGAAATGTACCCTTATTGAAAATGCCATCCTACAGAAGAACTATCTGGTAAAGTGAATATCTGTGAAAACTGTCTCCAAACTGCTAACCTCTGTAATTCTTTTGATGAAAAAGTGGCAGATAGGTGGAGAAGGGCCTGTCTTAAATCCTTTCCTACAAAACGGCATAAGGAGGTGAAGGAATTCAGGAATAAAAGCTCCTACTGTGTTGTGCCCTCCTTTATGAGAGCAGGTAGGAAGAGGCTTGTCCAAGTTATACCAGCCCATAACTTCCATCAGAGTGGTTTTCCCAGGAGATGACTTTTGTTACCTCATTACTTCAAAAACGATGTTTTACCTCCAATAGTCTATTAGATAAAAAACAAGTTTATGACTTCAAGACACTTACTATCACTCAACTTTCTTCTCATCCTTTTTTCATCCATCTGAAGTATAACATGAATATTGCTTAATGTCTATATTATCTTCTATTCCTCTTCCCAAGACCGCTAACCCTTTAAATGAGGTGACACACACACATGCACACACATGCACACACGAAGATTGCTTGATTCTTTTATTGCTGTTTATCCCAAATTCAACTTTAGCCTAGAAAAAGCCTGCTAATCCAAAGAATATTTTGTTCTTTACCCCACTCAAGAAGTCCAGTTAGTTTCATTTGAACCCTAGTTTTATGTATACGTGTAGTTTTGTATATATGTGAAGTTTAAACATACGAAATACAAGAAAACATAAGGTGCTGATAGCAATACCTGTATACCTAGCACTGAGATTTAACAAATGTTAATATTTGATTCAGATGTATTTTTATTTTTATTTTTTAGTTTTGTGTGTACATGGTAGGTTTATGTAGTTATGGGTTACGTGAGATATTTTGTCACAAGAATGCAATTCATGGCCGGGCGCGGTGGCTCACGCTTGTAATCCCAGCACTTTGGGAGGCCGAGGCGGTCGGATCACGAGGTCAGGAGATCGAGACCACGGTGAAACCCCGTCTCTATTAAAAAATACAAAAAATTAGCCGGGCGCAGTGGCGGGCGCCTGTAGTCCCAGCTACTCGGAGAGGCTGAGGCGGGAGAATGGCGTGAACCCGGGAGGCGGAGCTTGCAGTGAGCCGAGATTGCGCCACTGCACTCCAGCCCGGGCGACAGAGCGAGACTCTGTCTCAAAAAAAAAAAAAAAAAAAAAAAAAAAAAAAAAAAAAAAAAAAAAAAGAATGCAATTCATGATAATCACATCAGGGTAAATGGTGTATCCATCACCTCAAGCATTTATCCTTTGTATTACAATCTAATTATACTCATTTAGTAACTTTAAAGTGTACAATTAAATTACATTTGATTATAAATTACATTTGACTATTGGGCTAGAAAACACTAGGTCTTATTTTTGTACCCGTTAACCATTGCCACTTAAGCCCCACACCCCCACTACTATTCCCAGCCTCTGGTAGCCAGCCTTCTGCTCTCCATCTCCATGAGTTCAATTGTTTTAACTTTTACCTCCCACAAATAATTGAGACCATGAAAGGTTAGTCTTTCTATGTCTGGTTTATTTCACGTAACATCATGACACCCACTTCAAACTATGTTGTAGCAAATGACAGAATATCATTCTTTTTGAAGGAGGAATACTACTCCATTGTGTATATATACCACTTTTTCTTTATCCATGTATAGGTTGATGGACATTAAGGTTGCTTCCAAATCTTGGCTTTTGTGAATAGCCAAGGTGTAATAAACATGAGAGTGCAGATATCTCTTTGATATACTGATTTCCTTTGTTTTGAATATATACGTAGGAGTGGGATTGATGGATCTTATGGAAGTTCTATTTTTAGTTTGTTGAGAAACCTCCAAACAGTTCTCCATAGTAATTTTACTAATTTATATTCCCACCAACAGTATACAAGGGTTCCCTTTTCTCAACAGCCTCATCCACATGTGTTATTGCCTTACACTTGGATAAAAGCCATTCTAACTGAGATGGTATCTCATTGCAGTTTTGATTTGCATTTCTCTTATGATCAATGATATTGGTCAGCTTTTCATATATATGTTGGCCATTTGTATGTCTTCTTTTGAGAAATGTCTATTCAGATCTTCAGCCCATTTTTGATTGCATTATTAGATTCTTTTTCTATAGAGTTGTTTGAGCTCCTTATATATTCTGGTTATTAGTTGACAGATGATTAGTTTGCAAATATTTTCTTCCAGCATGTGGGTTGCCTCTTCACTTTCTTGATTGTATTCTTTGCTATGCAGAAGCTTTTTAACTTCTGATTCCATTTGTCCATGTTTGCTTTGGTTGCCTGTGCTTGTGGGGTATTACTCAAGAAATCTTTGCCCAAACCAATGTCCTGGAGATTTTCCCCAAAGTTTTGTTGTACTAGTTTTATAATGTTATGTCTTAGGTTTAAGGTTTTTTTTTTTTTTATCAGTGTAGATTTTATTTTTGTATATGGTGAGAGACAGTGGTCCAGCTTCATTCTTTTCCATATAGATGTCCAGTTTTCCCGACACCATTTATTGAAGAGAACCTCCCTTCCTCCATGTGTGTTCTTGGCCCCCTTGTGGAAAATGAGCTCACTGTGAGTGTATGGATTTATTTCTGGGTTGTCTATTCTGTTCTTTTGGTCTGTGTGTCTGTTTTTATTCCTGTACTGTGCTGTCTTGGTTACTGTACGTCTGTAGTATAATTTGAAGTTAAATAATATAATTTCTCCAGTTTGGTTCTTTTTGCTTAGGATAGCTTTAGCTATTCTGGGTCTTTTGTGACTCCATGTATATTTTAGCATCGTTTTCTCTATTTCTGTGAAGAAGATCATTGGTATTTTGACAGAGATTGCATTGAGTAGATACTTTGGGTAGTATGGATATTTTAACAATATTTATTCTTCCAATACATAAACATAAAATATCTTTGCAGTTTTGTCTTCAGTTTATTTCATCAGTATATTACAGTTTTTATGGTGGAGATCTTTCACTTCTTTGATTAAGTTTAATCCTAGGTACGTTATTTGTATCTATTGTAAATTCAATTAGCTTATTGATTTCTTTTTCAGATTGTTCACTGTTGGCATATAAAAATGCTACTGATTTTTTACATGTTGATTTTCTATCCTGCAACTTTACTGAATTAGTTTATCAGTTCTCATAGTATTGCGGTGGAGTCTTTAGGTTTCTCCAAAGGTAAGGTCATATCATCTGACCATCAGGATAATTTGACTTCTTTATTTGTAATTTGCGTGCCCTTTATTTCATTCTCTTGTCTGATCGCTCTAGCTAGGACTTCCAGTACTACGTTGAACTGCAGTGGTTAAAGTGGGCATTCTTGTCATGTTCCAACTCTTTGAGGAAAGGCTCTCATTTTTTTCCCCATTCAGTAGGATACTATCTGTGGTAGGTTGTATTTTCTGTCTGGCTTGCTTTGGTGTTTAGCGAATATATTTGCCTAGAGGTTCTTTGCTGCTAGCTTGCTGCTGGCTTTCCGGCTCTAGGTGGTACCCTAAGTCCAGGCTCTTTTCAGCTCTAGTCAAAGATCAGTATTTTATTGAGGATTTTTGCATCGATGTTCATCAGGGATGTTGGTCTAAAATTCTCTTTTTTTTGTAGTGTCTCTGCAAACTATCACAAGGATAAAAAACCAAACACTGCATGTTCTCACTCATAGGTGGGAATTGAACAATGAGAACACTTGGACATAGGAAGGGGAACATCCCACACTGGGGCCTGTCGTGGGTTTGGGGAATGGGGGAGGGATAGCATTAGGACAGATACCTAATGTAAATGACGAGCTAATGGGTACAGCACACTGAATGGGGGAAGTTTCAAAGGGAATATCCTGATGGTGTGCGAAGAGTGGTTGGGGTTAATGCCCAGGGAATCTGTGGAATAAAAGTCCTATAGCGTGGTGCTGCTGAATTGCTAGTTTGATTTGGTGTCTCCTATGGCTGAATTACAGATCAGAATTTTCTGAAAAATTTGGGGATGGTATACCCACCCCACCCTGCCCGCTCCCCTCCGCCCCGACTTTGTCTTTGACTGCCCTCAGGGATACTGCCCTCTTCAGGCACTCACAATTCTTCACATGGGTTTGGCAGGGACAGGTCTTCTGCCAGAGAAATCAAGATGGTGGGGAAACTGGTTGTCCATCTCAATTTTACATCTTTCAAAATAGAAACTGTGAGTTGGGGGACTTTTTTTTTTTTTTTTTTTAGCATACTTGGTGCTCAGCAAAATGGGGAGAGGGGCATTGTAAATATGGAAATCTAATACTCTTACCGTCTGCTCAGAGCTTTTTTACTTCTCTGGCTTGCATTTGAGTTCTGGGCTACTAATGATAATAAGATAACTATTATATGTTTGTTTTTGTGTTTCTGTGGAGAAGAGTGACACCAACTTGCTTCTATGCCACCATTTTTGAGCTAGAAGTCTCTTATTGATCAGCATCAATACTAAGATAGCTTTGTCCTCTGCATTGATGTCTAGTAGAACAACTCTTTCTTCCATTATTGTTTTGTTTAAGTAGAATTATTTTTGTTATTTTCTTGACTTTTAATCCTCAATATGAATTTTAGAATCTATCTAGTGCCCAAAAATTCCTTATAGGGTTTTGATTGAAATGGTGTTAAATTTACAGTTAAATTTGAGGGATAATTTTCATTTTATAATATTGAGCTTTTTTATACATGAATATAGTTTACTGTCCATTTGTTTAAACTTTTATGTTCTTTGAAAACGTTGTATACTTTTCTCTTTAAAAGTATTTCTCATGTTTTATATTTATTCTATGAAAGTTATACTGTAAATGATTATAGCATTTTATCATTTCTTTTCCATTAGAATTTTTATTGATTATTGCTGATATGTAGAAACACTGTTATCTTATGTCGATGCACTTAGAAACCTTGCTGGACATTCTTATCAGTTTCATTTATCTTTTTTTTTTTTTTTTTTTTTTTTTGAGACAGAGTCTCGCTCTGTTGCCCAGGCTGGAGTGCAGTGGCGCAATCTCGGCTCACTGCAAGCTCCGCCTCCCGGGTTCACGCCATTCTCCCGCCTCAGCCTCTCCGAGTAGCTGGGACTACAGGCGCCTGCCACCACGCCCGGCTAATTTTTTTGTATTTTTTAGTAGAGACGGGGTTTCACCGTGGTCTCGATCTCCTGACCTCGTGATCCGCCCTCCTCGGCCTCCCACAGTGCTGGGATTACAAGCGTGAGCCACCGCGCCCGGCCATCAGTTTCATTTATCTATAGATCCTCTTGGTTTCATTATGAAGAAATTCATCATCAGCAATGACAATTTTGTTTCTTTCTTTGTTTTTTTCATTGTAATATATCTTAATGCTTTTTCTTATAATATTTCATTTTGAATTCCCAGTACAATGTTAAGTAGTAGGGGTCATAAAAGAAATTTTTTTTGTTTCTCGATAAAATGGACATCCTTCTAATATTTTACAATTAAATACATATTTTCATAGGTTTTTTAAAATAGGTATCTTCTTTCATAATGAGAAAAATATGAATCTATTCTTTGTTAGTAATTTTAGTTATGTATAAGTTTGAACATTTATTGAATCATTTTTCCCCATCTTTCAATATTGTTTTTCTTTACCAATATGATAAATTGCATAGTTAGTACTATAATTTGAATGTTTGTTCATATGTTGAAATCATAACCCCAAAAATGATATTATTAAGTGGAGGGTTTTTGGGAGGTGGTTAGGTCATTAAGATTCAGTCCTCTTGAATGGGATTAGTGCCCTTGTGAAAGAGACCCAGTGGAGAACTTTAGCCCTTCTGCCATGTGAGGACACAGTGAAAAGATGGCCATTTATGAACCATAAAATGAGCCCTCACTAGACACAAAACTCTGCTGGCACCTTGACCTTGGACTTTCTAGCCTCTAGTACTGTGATAAATTAGTTTATTGTAAGCCACCCAGTTTATCACAGTTTGTTATCATGGCACAAATGGACTAAGACAATTAGATTTTCTTTAAAAATTAGAGACAGGATATTGCTGTGTTGCCCAGGCTGGACTTGAAGTCCTGGACTCAAACAGTCCTTTTGCTTCAGTCTTCCAAATAGCAAAAACTATAGGCATATACCACTTTGCCTAGCTAATATTTTCTGACGTTAATACATCCTTATGTTTCTAAGAGAAACCGTCCTTGACCATTATGTTTATGTACACACACTCATGGATTAAATTGCATAATAATTTAAGATCTTTGCTTCTATTCTATGTGCTTACTTTGGTAATATTGTTTTATTGTTTGTTGCCAACATTGTATTAGTTTCATAAAATGAAATGAATAGTTTTCTCTCTTTTATATTCTTTGGTATAATTTGTATTCTGTGGCCGGGCACAGTGACACACGCCTGTAATCCCAGCACTTTGGGAGGCCGAGGTGGGCGAATCACTTGAGGTCAGGAGTTCGAGACCAGCCCGGCCAACATGGTGAAACCCCGTCTCCACTAAAGACACAAAAATTAGCCGGGCATGGTGGTGGGCACCTCTAATCCCAGGCTGGGCAGGGATTGGGAGGCTGAGGCAGGAGAATCACTTGAACCCGGGAGGTGGAGGTTGCAGTGAGCCAAGATCGTGCCACTGCACTCCAGCCTGAGCAACAGAGTGAAACTCCATCTTAAATAAATAAATGAAATAAAATAATAATAGCTTGTATTCTATAGGAACTATCAGTCACTTGAATATTTGATTAAATTTGCCTATAATACTTCCCGGCCCTGGTGTCTTTTTCATTAGGGCAGAGGTAGAAATCAACTGTCAGTTCAATTTTATTAATGATTGTGGATATATTCAGTTATTTAGTTTTAAAAATACATTTTAGTAATAATTTTCAAAAAATTTGGCAAAATGTTACTTATACTATTTTTTCTTATAATTTTTTTAAAATTCCTGTCTGTAATATGGCAATTTTTGTAACACACAGGTTTTATCTTTTCATTTCCTGTAGAAGCATACTATTCTTTAGGTACCATGAGAATTAGATCTATAGTCATTCTTTTAGTTAGTTACTCTGATCCAGAAAGTCAAATGGTTACAACTCAGAGTAGATACCTGGTTAAGTCTCAAGGTGCCAGGAAGACTGGAGCACTATCTCTGTAGGTATTTACACATCAGAATATATGAATCTCACACCAGAAAACATCTCTAGGTCTGGAGACACCAGAGTTTATCTGGCTCTTGAAAAAAAAAAAGGTATTTATATTTAAAATGTTAGGGTGAGAACCCATAGATACTTTCTATTCCACCTCAAAGGAGCAAATTAAAAAAAATATATTTCTGCAGAGGATGGACAGGGTCGTCACTGTGCTGTACATAAATAAAGATAAACATTGTTCTCTGTTCCCTGCTTATGTAATTTCTCTTTCCTTTGCTTATGCAGTGTCTGGCTACTCATATAGGCAGGTTTTTCATCTGCCTTTTATCACGTTATCCTAAGAGTAAGATGTGGGGTCAGGGAGTAATATACTTATTCTTCCTCTGAGGTAACTAATAAGAAATGTGTCTGTAATCTGGAAACACCTTGTACACGTATAATTGTATTTCCGTAGCATGTAATATTACATAAAGATGAAATGTAAAACCTCATCAGGGTACCTGCGGGAATTGGGGACTTTGTGTGTTCACACAAGAGACCTGAAGGGCACATTTTTGTGCCTATTATATTCTTTTGCCCTAATAGTGATTCTCTTCTAAAATAGTACTTATGTCATATTAATTTTGCTGCATCTTGTTTATTTTGGTTAATATTTCTTTTGAAATTTCTTCTCCCATACTCATAATTTTTTAAAAATTATATTCTCTTTTAGGTCAGTGCAGAAGCTAGATTTTGTGTGTATACTTTTAATCCAATCTGATTTTTTAAACAATATATGTGTTTAGTGTAGTTATATTTATTATGAGTGGTTGTTTAACTAGACATATTTTATTCCAAAAATATTTATTCAGAGTCTGTTCTGTGCCAGGTACATTATAGGTACTAGAGATAAAGCAGCAAAGAAAATGGACAAACATCCCTGCCTTCATGGAATACACATTTTATTGTCATGTTTAACATTTTTAATCAGTATTATTTTTCTTTCTTGCCGTTTCCTCCACCCAGCTTCTGTGAAATGTAGTTTTTAAATTACTGTTTGTGTTTTTCGACTGGTTTGGAAGCTGTAGCTTCTATTCCTTATTGATTATCTTTAATTTTTAAAAGATGACCACTAAACCAAATATATTCTATTTAAGCCTAAATAATTCTATCTTTTCAAACACAAAAACTATTTTTGTATTATTTTATTGCCAATTCTCAATTAAATTTGGCAGCATTTTCATACAAATGTATGTGCTTGCCATTAATTCTTGCTTCCAAACCCTTCTGTATTTAATATCCTTCTTTAATTATTTATTTTCTTTCAGTGAGATTCTGTAGGTAGTAAAATTTCCTATTATGTCTGAGCACAATTTTTTTTATTCTTACTCTTCAATGAGAAGTTAGCTTGGTATGAATTGTAGATTGTCAGACATTTTACCCAGCAATGATATTACGGATATTCTTCTAGAATCTACTTTTGCTGATGTAGTAAATCAGCCACATGATCATTTTAATTTCTCTGTCTCTTTTCTCTGATGATTTTTGAGATTCATCTTTTTTTTTATGTTTTCGGGTTCAGTACAGTATACATATGTGTAGATTTACTTTATGTCAATTGGATGTTACTTGATATGTACTTTTAATATCTACCTGGAAAATTACTTCCCTGTTATTTTTCTGTATTCTCCTCTGGAATTACAATTAGATATATAGTAGAATATCTCAATTATCCCTCAGAGCTCTTAAACTGTCTTTTTAAAATTTCTCATGTTTTACCTCTTTATCTTTTCTGTGATATACCTTCAGGGTGAAATTGTCCAGTTTAAATAATAACTTCAAATAACTTCAAATTCTCCAACATCCGTCTTGTCAAACTGTCTGTTTTAGAATTTATTCCACCTATTTTTTAAATTTAAATAATTGTAGTTTCACTTTAATTTTTTAATTTTGTGGGTGTATAATAGGTGAATATTTTATGGGGTACATAAGATGCTTTGATACAGGCATACAATGCATACTAATCACATAGGAGTAAGTGGAGTAGCCATTACTTCAATCATTTATACTTTGTTTTAAAAACAATCCAATTATACTCTTGTAGATATTTTAAGATGTACAATTAAATTATTATTGACAATAATTACCCTGTTTTGCTATCAAATACTAGAGCGTATTCATTCTTTCTACGTATTATTTTGTACCCATTAACTATCCTCACTTCCTCCCGTCCCCTCACTACCCTTCCCAGCCTTTGGTAACCTTCCTTCTACTCTCTATCTTCATAAGTTCAATTGTTTTAATTTTTACCTCCCACAAATAAATGTGAACATGTGAAGTTTGTCTTGCTGTGCCTGGTTTATTTCACTTAACCTAACGACTCACAGTTCCATCCATATTGTTTCAAATAACTGGATCTCATTCTTTTTATGGCTGAATAGTATTCCATTGTGTATATGTACCACATTTTCTTTATCCATTCTTCTGTTGATGGATTAAAAAATTGGAAGCACTTAAGTTGCTTCTAAATCTTGCCTATTGTGAGTAGTGCTACAATAAACATGGAAGTGCAGATATCCCTTCAATATACTGATTTCTTTTATTTTGAGTATATACCTAGCAGTGTGATTGCTGGATTATAAGGTAGCTCTATTTTTAGTTTTTGTGAAAACTTCTATATTGTTCTCCGTGGGGGTTGTACTAATTAACATTCCCACCAACAGTGTGTGAGGGTATCTTGTTCTCCACATCCTCACGAGTATTTATTATCGCCTATCTTTTGGATAAAAGCTATTTTTACTGGGGTGAGATGATACCTAATTGTTCATTTTATTTTTCAATTGGTTACTTTTTCATTCATTCAGTAGTCCACATGTATTGACTGAACACCTATCATAGTCCAGGCCATGTTCTATGTGCTCATTATGGATTAGAAAATAACATCCTTAGTTCTTTATTCTTCATTTCTAGTGTGAAGAGTCTGACAGTATAAACACACACAATAATTTTACCTGATTATAAGTTCAGTACAGTGAATTGACAGAATATGATGTGATACAAATGACTTGGTTATCAGTTAAGACTGGTGAGCAAAGAATTTCACTTTGAAGAAGAAACCTTGAAGCTGAGACCTTGAGTGAGATGATCCAACTGTTTCTTAATTCATATTTCCTAGTTTTTACTGCATATATTATAGAAATGTCTTATTTTTTATATTTGGAGGACGTAAGCCAACTTCTGAAGTTCTTTACGATACGGTTTCCATTACTAGTGTATGAATTCTTCTATTTCTTTTAGCTTATTGGTTCTTCTGGTTTTTTATCATTTAAATAATAACGTTAAATTTGATCATTAAATTCATAATGTTAATTTCCTTTGTATTTGGAATTTTAATTTGCAAGCTTAATCTGAGTATTGATTGCTCATTTGCTTGCTTTTGTTTTTGTCTGTGTATTTGTTTTTCTTTCTCTTCACGCATGACTACTTATATCTAGCAATTTTGTAGTTCTTCTACTCACCTTTTAAATTCCCCATTAACAACCATGTTCTGAGATCTCCTCCTGTGAAGCTATCTAAAGCTAATGTGTAACTTTATCCTATTCCCAGTTGCAGGGCTACCTCAACCTTTTTTTGTGCCATTACTTACGGAAGCGGTCATAGATTTTTTTCAACCTGGGATCATAGGTTAGGGTTGTACCTGAGCCTCCACTTCCAGGGTGTAATTCTTGCCTTGAGGATATCCTATCCACCCACCACTGCATGTGTTCTATTCAAAGGCTCAGCCACAGGTCTAACTTCTTTTGAGTCTGGAAACTCAAAAACCCTTTTATTGGCTTCATGTAACTAAGAGATGGACAGCTGGCACTGGCTTCAAGACAACTAAATAAGGACTGAAATTCAGCGTGTAACTCTGACCTACTGTCCAGTCAAATTTTCCTTGTTCTTAAAGTCATTCCTTCCCCACTCCTTGCCCTAAATTCTGGGCACAAAATGTTGAATATCATCTCTGGCTCGTCACCAACATTAGGATATAGAGCAGGAAGTAGCTGACTTATGAGTAATTGTTCATCCACCCACCCAACATCCATAATGTGGTAACTGTTCATGCCTCTTTTGCCTCCGCTACTTGATCTCAGTTGTCTATACCAAGAGAGGATATAGGGGCCGGCTAAAGCTGTACTACTGTAAAATTCATGTGTCTCTTCCGGATATCCTTAAATTCCCCAAATAAGCCTTGCATTCTGTGTGACTGTGTGTTTTCTAACTAAGTACAATCTACCATGAAATGTCCATGGCTCTCTATAAGTAGGAAAAAAAGAAGGATGTTTTCATTGTTCTAAAGTTTTAGTGACTGGGAAGTGCTATTAATCACAGTTTCTCTGGCACTGCCCTAAGATATTATCTTGAGGGCAGATTCAGGGGTGTATCCATTTGGTAAGGAATTAAGTTCCCTTTTACTTGGCAGTTTGTACTTAGAGACGTGCATAGGCATGTTACAACCTGGCTTCCCACACGTTTGTGAAGTGGTTGTCAGGACTTCTTCTCCAGCCAAAACCCATGCCAAATGGTATCTGAGTCTAAATTTCCTGGGCGAGTCTCCTCTGTTACAGAATCTCTGTCATCTGTGTGAATGCAGATGACTTCTTCTCCAGCTCTCTGAAGTGTTTTTAAGAGGTGTATTCAGTATGCAGTCTGATTTTCAGCAAGAAGGAAAGCCTCTTCTAAAGCTTGCAAAGATTCAGCCAAAGTCACTTGTATGCTTTCAGATTCCAAACACCTTTGGCCATTACATCAAATTCTGCAGTTTCTTGGCCTCAGATGACTACAGCACCTTTCGTGTCTATTCTGAACAAGATTCAAAAGTCTTTTCTCCCTAATAGAATTTCCAGTGCTAGAAATATCCTTGAGTTTTGGTAGGTTATCATTCCTATAGCAAGCAAAATATTCTGTCCAAGTAAGATAGTCTATGTCTCAAGCAGGATATCTAGGCAAGGGTGAATTAGGGCTCTTTAATATCCTAGGAAATGCTAACATCTGTTGTTATATGCCACTTTCTCTCAGAAAAGAATTTCCTCTTTTGTTTTATTTCTGGTTTTAATTTAAATAAATTAAAAATCTAATATAAGGCCACAAACATGAAAATTTATGAACTTTATCTTTCTACATATTCTCCTGTGAATCACAGAGAAGTTAATCTCATCATCAAAATGTAGTACAAGTGCATTCATTCTCTTCTACTGAGAATCCCTTCTATAGATCATCATGCCAAGGGGATAAAACATATACTGCAGCACACTGTCCAACTTAATAATGCAATGTCCTCATCTCATAGCTTTGGTATGTTTATATATCTTAAAATAACAGAAAAGTTGCAAATATACTACAAATAACTTTTATTTTTTACTGGAAACATTTGAGAGTAAATTGATTACCTTTTATGCAATCCCTCCTGAATAATTTGGTGTATATTGCCTTTAGTCAAGGATATTCTCCTACATAATTGCAATATAGCCACAAAATTAAAAAATTAACCCTGATATATTATGACCATATAATCACACATAGGAGTGTGTACAGATTTAGAAACAGCCAGATCAAATCTTGAATGCTTTGTTGCTTAGAAATATCTTCTGCCAGATACCCTAAGTCATCTTTCTCAAGTTCAAAGTTCCACAGATCTCTAGGGCAGGGGCAAAATGTCACAGGTCTATTTGTAAAACCATAGCAAGAGTGACCCTTCCTCCAGTTCCCAATAAGATCCTCATCTCCATCTGAGACCACCTTAGCCTGGACTTTATTGTCCATATCAGTGCCATCATTTTGGTCAAATCCATTTAACAAGTCTCTAAGAAGTTTCAAGCTTTCCCACATTTTCCAGCCTTCTTCTGAGCTCTCCAAACTTTTCCAACCTCTGCCTGTTACCCAGTTTCAAACTCACTTCCACATTTTCAGGTATGTTTATAGTAGTGCCCCATGCTCAGTACCAATTTTCTGTATTAGTTTGTTTTCACATTGCTAGAAGGAGCTACCTGAAATGGGGTAATTTATAAACCAAAGAGGTTTAATTGACTCATAGCTCCACATGGCTGGGGAGACCTCAGGAAACTTATGATTATAGCAGAAAGTGAAGGGGAAGCAAGGCACGTCTTACATGGCAGCAGGGGAGAGTGAGAGTGGGGATGTATCACATACTTTATCAGATCTCGTGAGTACTCATTATAACAAGAATAGTAAAGGGGAAGTCCACCCCCAGGATTCAGTCATCTCCCTCTAGGCCCCTCCCCTGAAATGTGGAGATTACAATTCAGGATGAGATTTTGGTGGAGACACAGAGTGAAACCATATTAGGGTTTCTTTTCTTTTTTCTTTTCCATATTTGTTAAAGCCTTCTTTTGTCCCCACTAGCTTTAATATATTTACGTGTGTGATCAATACATTCACACAGACACAATCTCCCTTTACTGCCACCTTAATTTCCATATCAGCCTAGATTTCTTTCTCACCTATTTTGGGCTCCAAAATCCTGTCACCTTTTTGTATAAGTGTACTTTTTACCTCATTTTTGCTCCTACGTATTAAGTCAGACTGTTGCTGATGCCACTACCCTGTATGGAAACCTTGCTCACCCTGCTCAGTTATCTACACCTCACACTGATATGCCTTTCATGTGGAAGCCCTCTTCATTCTGCTTGTCTCTCATACCACATGTCAGATTGCCCCTCCACACACCCTATGCATGGGAGGAATAAGAGGTTTAATGGATTTACAGTTCCACATGGCTGGAGAGGCCTTACAATCATGGTCGAAGGCAAGGAGATGCAAGTCACGTTTTACAAGGATGACAGCAAGCAAAGACAGCTTGCACAGGGAAAGTCCCCTTTATAGATCCATCAGATCTCATGAGGCTTATTCATTGTCACAAGAACAGCAATGTAATAAGCTATCAATATTGGTTCGTTAGTTTTAACAAATGAACCATACTAATATAAGATGTTAATAGCAACAAGATTCGGATGTGAAGTATATGAGAACTCTATGCTGTCATTGCAATTTTTCTGTAAATCTAATATTGTTCTAAAATAAAAACTTTATTTTTAAAACAGTAAATAATATCAAACCAAGGTGGCAAGTTTAGAAAGCTTAGAAATACCAATAGGAATAGCATTCTTGTGGCATCATCTCTAGAAGGCTTCCATAAGTCTACTTCCTTTCCAGTAAGGCAGAACTAGATGTTTTCCCATGTGGTTCCATATTTTCTCTGCTTATTTTCTTCATGACATCACACTGTAGACAGTAAGCTTATTATTTGATTCTAAACTCATCACCAACATACTAAGTGGGCAAAAGCTGGCAGCATTTCCCTTGAGAACTGGAACAAGACAAGGATGCCCACTCTCAACACAGTTCTAAAAATCCTAGCAAGAGCAATTAGGCAAAAGAAATGAAAGCCATCCAAATAGGAAAAGAGTAAATCAGAGTATCTCTTCACTGAAGATATGATTCTATATCTAGAGACACCTAAAAATTTCAGCAAAAGGCTCCTATAACTGATAAACTACTTTGGTAAAAATTTAGGATACAAAACAAATGTACAAAAGTAATTGGTATTTGAAGACACTAATAACATTCAAGCTGTGAGCAAAATCAATAATGAAATCCCATTAGCCATAAAAGAATAAAATACCTAGGAATACGTCTAACCAAAGAGTGAAATATGTCTACAAGGAGAACTACAAAATACTGCTTAAAGGAATCAGAGATGACATGAATAAATTGAAAAATATTCTATGCTCGTGCATTGGAAGAATCAATATCATTAAAATGGCCATGCTACCGAAAGCAATTTACAAATTCAAATCAATTCCTAACAGTCTACCAACATCATTTTTCACAGAATCAGAAAAAATCTATTCCAAAATTCACATGGAACCAAAAAGAGCCTGAATAGCCAAAGCAATAGTAAGTAAAAAAAACCAAAGCCAAAGGCATCATGTTACCCTACTTCAAACTATACTACAAGGCTACAGTAACTAAAACAACATGATATAAAAATATGTATAAAACTGGTATAAATACAGACAGATAGACCAATGGAACAAAATAGCCCAGAAATAATGCCACACAGCTATGACCATCTGATCTTCAAAAAAGACAATAAAAATAAGCAATGAGAAAAAGATTTTCTATTCAACAAATCATGCTGGGATAACTGATGCTCCATATGCAGAAGAATAAAAATGGACCCCTACCTATCACCATATACAAAAGTCAATTTGAGATACATTAAAAGATTTAAATTTAAGACCTCAAACTGTAAAAATCCTATAAGAAAACCTAGAAAATATCTTTCTTGCTATCAGCCTTGGCAAAGAATTTATGACTTAAATCCTCAAAAGCAATTGCAACAAAAATTGACAAGTGGGACCTGATTAAACTAAAGAGCTTCTTCACGGCTAAAGTAATTATCAACTGGCCAGGCACTGTGGTTCACACCTGTAATCCATGCACTTTGGGAGCACGAGGCAGGCAGATCACTTTGAGCTCAGGAGTTTGAAACCACCCTGGTCAACATGGCAAAACCCCATCTCTATAAAAAATAAATACAATAATTAGCTGGGCATTGGTGGCTCGTGCCTGTAGTGCCAGCTTCTTGGGTGGCTGAGGCTGGAGAATCACTTGAGCCTGGGAAGTAGAGGTTGCAGTGAGTCAAGATGGTGCGACTGCACTCCAGCCTGGGCGACAGAGTGAGACACAGAAAGAAAAGAAAGGAAAAGAAGAAAGAAAAGAAAAGAAAGAGAGATAGAAAAGGAGAGATAGAAAGGAAAGAGAGATAGAAAGGAAGGAGAGATAGAAAGGAAGGAGAGATAGGGAGGAAGGGCGGACGGAAAGAATCAATGGAGTAAGCAGAAAACCTAGAGAATGGGAGAAAATATTTACACCTATGCATCGGAGAAAGGTCTAATATCCAGAATCTATAAAGAACTTAATAAGAAAAAATAAATGATCCTATTGAAAAGTAGGCAAAGGTCATGAACACGTCTTAGAAGAAGGCATACAAGCCAGGCGCGGTGGCTCACGCTTGTAATCCCAGCACTGTGGGAGGCCAAGGCGGGCGGATCACGAGGTCAGGAGATCGAGACCACGGTGAAACCCTGTCTCTACTAAAAAAAAATACAAAAAATTAGCCGGGCGTGGTGGCGGGCGCCTGTAGTCCCCAGCTACTCGGAGAGGTTGAGGCAGGAGAATGGCGTGAGCCTGGGAGGCGGAGCTTGCAGTGAGCCGAGATTGCGCCACTGCACTCCAGCCTGGGCGACAGAGCGAGACTCCGTCTCAAAAAAAAAAAAGAAGAAGGCATACAAGTGGCCAACACACATATGAAAATATGCTTATCATCACCAATCATCAGAGAAATGCAAATCAAATAACAATGAGATACTATCTCATACCAGTCAGAATGACTTTGGGAAAATGTCAAAAAATAACAGATGCTGGTGAGGCTGTGGAGAAAAGAGAACATGTATACACTTCTTGATGTGAATGCAAATTAGTTCAGTCACTGTAGAGAGCAGTTTAGAGAGTTCTTTGAGCAATCTCATAACTGGGTATATACCCAAAGGAAAATAAATCACTCTACCAAAAAGACACATGTGCCCTTATGTTCATTGCAGCACTATTTACAATAGCAAAGACATGGAATCAGCCCAGGTGCACTTTGATGGTGGAGCGGATTAAGAAAATATGGTACATACACACCGTGAAATACTACATAACCATAAGAAAGAACAAAATCATGTCCTTTGCAGCAACATGGATACAGCTGGAAACCTTCATTCTAAGTGAATTAGTGCGGGAACAGAAAACCGAATACTACATGTTCTCACTTACAAGTCACAGCTAAACATTGGGTTCACACGGACATAAAGATAGGAACAAGAGACACCGGGGAATACAAGAGAGGGGAGGAAGGGAGGAAGGGGAGCAAGGGATAAAAAAAAAACAACTCCCTATTGGGTCCTGTGCTCAGTGCCTGGGTGACAGGCTCAGTCATACTCCAAACCTCAGCTTCAAGCAATACACCTTTGGAACAAACCTGCACATGTAGCAGCTGATTCTAAAATAAGAGTTGAAAATAAAGCAGAAATTGACATTTATTTTTGTATCCCCATCATTTAGCATAGTTCTTGGCACATAGTGTGCCTTTCATACAAGTTTGTTGAATATATGAATAAATAAATGGAGAAAATAAGTTTCCTCTACAATAATTAAGTCCACTTGATTCTAAAGTTTGTCTAAATCTTCAGCATTCAGTATTTTATTCAATGCATAAAATCAGTAATGACACTGAGAATGTGTCTGTAGCTAATGAAAGTGAATGAAAGCTTTTCAATAATCATTGCTCAATTGTTTTTGATGGAAGAATGTTCTGTATCATCCCTAATATCTTTATTCTCCACATCCTTCCTCAAAAGTAAGGGGATAGGAGTGCCCAGTCAATTGATAAGGAGAGGCCACTGAGGCTATCAAAGATGTCAACATGACATTTCACCTCTTCTATTTATAAACTTGGTTTAAAAATGACTGCTTTCTAATCTCTCTTTGAAATTATTGTTCATTATCTTTTACTAACTATAAAATGTGTCACTTAAATCTTTCAAATAAACTTATAGGTCTATTCTGTTGAGATAATAAGGAGCTGTATTTTATAAACCATGGCCTTTACAAAGCCTTTTCTGCTTTTAATATTTAATTTACTCTTAGCTTTGCACAGCGATCTCTCAAAACAAAAATCACTGCTATTATTATTGCCATCGGTTTCATTTCAGTTTAGGCTTTTGATCTTATTATTAAAGGTTAGTGATTATGTACTCTCTTTGTTGTGCATTAGTCATTAATAGGCCTCATTATTGAGTAACTACTAATTTTGGCAAGTGAGCAACAGATATTTTGTCTTAAGATAAAATGTTAAAGAGAACAAAGCAGAATAGTAACCTTCGAGTTTTTCCATATCTGATGTCTTGCAAGCAGAACACATATTTTCTTCCTAGTAAATATTTATGTAGTACCATACTGAGTAGATCCTGGCTGCCTAGCACTGTGCTTTATAACAGGGGAAATACAAAAAGTCTGAAGCCTAGCTATTTCTAGTTATTTTTTAAGCTTAACAAAGGGTTGTTTTTAGTAATTAGCTTTATTCAATTATGCAATTAATACATGATCATGATTTAAAAATTTAAAACAACAGAGAAGACTATAAAGTGAAATGTCAGTTCCCATTCCTCCTCTTCTGATCCACGATTCTCCCTTCCTGGAGACAAATGCTTACCAGTGCCTTGCAGAAAACAAATGTGAGCCTGTTATACATTAAATTATGCCTTTTTAGTTTCCAAATTAATATACAGATGTTTACCTCATTCTTCTAAATGGACATATACTAATAGTAATATAGTAAGTAAAGATATATTTAAAACATAAAGATTTTATGTAGAAAATGAATTTATGAAAAGGGAAAATAAATACAAAATAAAGGAGAATTTTGTATCAAATACTGACAGACCCACATGCACTGTGGAAAACTGAGCTTTTGTTTATTCTCCTTAACAAATATAGGCCTTTACTAGGAAGCTGTTGTATTTTGAAATCCTTTATGCAGATTAATATTTATGTACATTATTCACTGAGCACCATATCTGAGCCAAAATTAGTACTAGTTGCTTACTATGTATCATATTATTGAGTTATCACCAAAGACATTGTAGTCAAGGAAACTTGAGTTTTATTCCCTAAGTTGTTTAACAACTGTATAGGATTAGGTACTGTGCCCTCTGTCTCCTAATCTTTAAAAAGACAATAATATTACTTACCCAAAAGGGTTTATGTGCTAATTGATACATGTAAATACCTAAATAATTTTTATGAAAATGAAATGAATATATGTAGAAGCACCCAGAACAGAGGCTAATGAAGTATAAGCTCCATACAAGTTAGCTAAATAGTAACAAACTATGTATTTAGCATAATGCCCATGGGTCATGCAACAAATTATGTGAGTCACAAATTATGTTAGGGTCTAGAGATGTAATGGAATATTATGGACAATTGAAATTAGGGTATCTGGGGGGATGGATTTCACATTATTTGTAAGGTTACGTGTTGTTTGAATTATGAATGATATTTAAGATATGAATTGACTTATATTTTACCAGTTATACACGCATATATAGTCTCTAAAAATAAAATAGAAAAAGGCTTACAGTAAGTGTATGTATACTTCTGTCCCTCCTCTGTATACGTAGCCCCGTTCTTTTTTTTTTTTTTTTTTTTGTATTTTTAGTAGAGACGGGGTTTCACCATGGTCTCCATCTCCTGACCTCGTGATCCGCCTGCGTTGGCCTCCCAAAGTGCTGGGATTACAGGCATGAGCCACCGTGCCTGGCCTAGCCCCGTTCTTAAGAGGCAATATTTCAATTTTAGCTGTTTAAAATGGTATTAACTGCCATATTTGTAAATATTATACATATAATGGATTCATCAGTTTCTGACAATAGTGACTACTGAAAATATATTATAGTAGTTGGAAATTTAACTTCTTATACTATAATGCTTCCCCCTTTCCCAAGCCAGTTTCTGCCCATGTGGTTATATTAGAAAGTTTTCTACCATTGTCAAATGAGTGTTTAACCTTTGTATCAATAATGATTCAAATATTCTTGATTCCTGGGTCATTTGTTTCATGAAGTACACTTACTTAAAGCATTTTATTTGTACTGGAGTTAATAATCTCCTTCTCTTCCTCCTTACCTTTCATTTGATTGGCTTTTAGGTACTCATTGCTACATTTTTCTCCAAATATGAATAAATGTGCTCCAAAATATGTCAAAAGCATCTGTTGATAATGTCTACAAATAGTCCAAAACATTATATTACCCATGAACTTCTTTATGTAAAATTTAGAGCTATCTTCTTCCTAGAGGCTCTAATTTCCCTTTTTCTGACCTGCACGGGTTTTCTAAAGCCTGCTTCCTAGCTGTTATTCTGGTACTTCATTTGACCATTCTTCAGGCTTGTGTCTCCTATATCTTGGGTCCCATGTCTTTATCTCTTAGTTTACCCCTTTGTCTTCTGAAATATGTCTTTTGGTAACTTTCCTAGAGTACACAGCATGCAAATTATTGAATTTTCTTATGTCTAAAAATGTGTTTTGAAACTTCATTTGATTGATAAGTGGGTTGGTATAGAATGCAATGGTGAAAAATATTAGCACCTGGAGATCTTTTTACATACACTAGGAGCTGGGTAGAGGATGAGACCAAGAGTTTAATAATTGAACTTTTACTTAATTCTTCTTTAAGCCTGTGTCTTATCCAAGTTTTCTGCTTCACTTTTCATCCCCAAGTTGAAAGACCCTCAGATTTAATTTCTCCCAGGAGTTGAGAGTCTTCTGGCTGACAAGTTAGGAGAATGAATTTCTGATAGTATCTATGCAACTACATCCACTTTCTGCATTACTTAGCGACTTTATCCCTAATCATTGAAGCCAATGGGAGTCCTTCACAGGACCTTTTCTTGTCAGTCTTTGCTAGTCTTTTCTTGTCAGTGTCTTTTTGAAAAAAAAAAAAAAAAAAATTGTATTTGTTGTTTTTTCTCCTGTTTTTTTTTTTTTTTAATCTTTCTTGGTTTGTACCTTACAGTCTGTATTAGGCAGAATTCTGCCCTGAAAAGCACACATAATGTCTACTATTCAAATTTCCTATAACTTGCAGTTCTCTGTCACTAAATTGTGGGTTCCATGAAGGCAGAGCCTTTTAAATTCCTCTAATATTCTTGACAGAACATTAGAAGCTTAGTAGAAAGTTTTTCATGAAAGAGTGTAAAAAAGAAAAAAGTAAAGTAACCACATCTAGGACAGAATTCAATTGCTTCTGTTCTTCCTAATCAAAATGCCATCTAGGTATTATCTTGCTAAAATAGTCTGTTAAAATAGTTTATTAATTTTTATGGACAACCCTAAATAATCACAAATTTAGCTTAAAACCCCTTATATAGATTAGATTAAATTGTGTCTCTTTGGTTTTTCATCTGTTTGTCGTAATTAAAATTAAGCCATCCGCAGCCATTCTGTATTGTTGGTAATTGAGAACTTTTGATTTGGCATTTTATAAAGGTGATGTGTTTAAAGTCAAATTGCCTAAAATACATTTTATGTTTCCTCCCTTGACCTTTGAGAAATTCAATTAGGTAATTAATATATAGAATTAATGACATCAGTGATTTTAGCTTTTCTGCAGCAGAATCTCTAAGATGCCTCATACCTATTTTCAGGACATGCCTTTGGTTTCCATGGAAACAGTTCAGTAAAAAGTTTGGAATGTTATATATTACTTAATATCTTATATTCATATAAATATTGCCAGGAGATATGTCATATCTATTCAAGTGTAAAGTATCATGGGAATTAAGCAAAGGAATATATCAAATTGAAATTCTTTGTGGTCCATCACTTAACACTGCTGGCCTGGAAGGAATTTCAGTGAGAATCTCAAGGACTATCTTGAAAAAATAATCAATATTTTCAGTACAGAGTGCACTGATTTTAATTACTGAGGATTCTTGTAATCACTCTTTACTCTTCTATTAAAATTGCCAGTAGAAAAAAAACTTCCAGGCTTAAATTTAGCTTAGATTTTGAGGGATCTCAATTTAAAATTGGCTTAAATATATTCACTTAGATTTATTGGGGAACCATTAAACTGGATTGATCCTGAATAATAGATGTTGTTGGCTTTTCATTATAATGTAAAGTTCTCAAATGTGTTAGCCATTCTAATAGATTTTTTTTTTTTACTTTCAAACAATTCCATATACTGTTGACCAATCTCAACTATTAAGCCCAAGCACCTAGTTATTTTGGATCCCTAGGAATTCTCATATTGTAACTCTACAAATCTTACAGATTACAAACACAATGCTGAATAAATCTTTAGAGATAATCATGTTCAAGTGTTTTCTTTCATGTTTACATTTGTCAAACATTGAAGGAAATTGACAAATATTAAAGGAATTTGATGAATGCCATGAAATCTACGTATCATACGTTTTTCTATAATGTGTTTACATTGAGTGTCATATGCAATTTCCAGTAATGGCTGCTACATATCAAACTAATCACTCTGTAATGCACAAATCCCTGTGAAATCTTTTCTGTACTGCTTAGTCTCAGAAGGAGAAAAGCTAAGGCAGACGCTGCACCCACCTTGTCTAGTAGTACTTTCAGATCTGTGTTTGCTTCCTTCCATATCAATCTTGCCGGACTGTAAACTCCCTGAGGCCAGGGGCCATGCCTTATCAATTTCTAATTCATTCTTGCCTAGCTTATCTGAGACAGAGTTCAATAAATTAATATTAATCAATCCAGTCTGAAACATGCTTTGCTTAAAGAAGTATATTATTGTATTTAACAATTTATATTGGATGAGTATTAAAAATAACCTAGAAGAAATTTTTGCATAAATTTCAATGTGTGACACATGCTAAATTTTCAAACAGCCAACTAGCCTCTTCCACAGATGCCCAAAAATGCCTACGTGACTTTTCTGTGAGAGTGATGCATGAATGGCTTTTAAATAGCTCAGAGGTTAAGAGATACTGATAGCGTATTACAAAAACATCCTTGCGAATGCATTGTTTAAGAAAAAGCCTATTTCAAAATCTCTCCTTAAGTCAGTATTGCAAGTCTTTTTCAGTACGAAACACTGTAATTTACAAGAGAAGCGGTTACACCAACAATGTAGGATGGTACCCAGGACCCTTGCTGCTCTCTGACTCACTGCCTGACTTTGTCACTAAACTTTTTGGTGCTTGTCAGTGAAGCTGTAAAAGTATAAAAAAAAACAGCCTCGCCTAGAACCTTCCTAAACCGAGTTGTTCTGAAAAGTACGCATCTTAAAAATAAAAGTAATTGAAAGGAGAATGCCATGAGCAATACTATCAATCTAAGTAGCAAAAATTGCCCAAATGCTTGTTGAAATATTTGACACAAAGAATTTTAGGGACATCATTGACTCTCCTGTATCCCTATCTCGTCCCCTTTGGGTGGAATTAATCTTCCTCGGTAGCATCAAACACTGCAGAAACCAATCCAAAAAGAAAGCTGCAACAAGTGCTACCAACCCAAACTGATTCACAGAAGTCACTACACCAAGCCAAGGAGCTCTACCTTCTTTTTTTTATTTTTGTTTGAGGTAACATCTTCTAGTAGTGCCCATTCTGGAGTGCACTGGCACAATCATAAAACCTCTACCTTCTTTCAGTGCTAGGATATTCTTCCATGAAGTAATGGATGAGGTGGAAGGGGCATGATAATATGATACATGAAATATTTCATTTATTGACATTGACTAAAGTAAAGTCAGTTATGTGGCTATGGCATTGAAAATATCTTGTATGCAGGTTCAGTACAATTTTATGTAATTTTTTTCCAATAGATTTAGGGGGTACAAGTGCAATTTAGTTAAATGGATATATTGTGCAGTGGTGAAGTCTGGGCTTTAAGTGTACCCATCACCTAAATAATGTACATTGTATCCAATACCATTGGATCTAATAGGTATCCAATAGGTACTTCCCCCACCCCCCTCTTACTCTTCCACCTTTTGGAGTCTCCAATGTGTTACTCCAATTTGTATTTTCATGTGTATGCATTGCTTAGCTCCCACTTATAAGTGAGGACATGTGGTATTTGACTTTTTGTTTCTGAGTTATTTTACTTAGGGTAATGGCCTCCAGTTCTATCAATGTTGCTTCAAAATACATTATTTCATTGTTTTCATGGCCAAGTAGTATTCCATGGTGTGTGTGTGGGGGAGTGTATTAGGGATATAGATACATTATATAGATTCACATTATGTGTATATATGTGTGTGTATACACACACACACACACACACACACTACATTTGGTTTATTCAGTTCTTCATTAATGGAAATGAAGGTTGAGTTCATATCTTTATTATTGTGAATAGTGCTGTGGTAGACAAACAAGTGTAGGTGCCTTTTTGGTAAGACCGTATATTTTGAGATTCCTGAATCAAATGTAGTTCTGTTTTTAGCTCTTTGAAAAATCTACGTATTATTTTACCTAGAGGTTATAGTCATTTACATTCCCACCAACAGTGTATAAATGTTTCCTTTTCTCCACATCCTCACCAACATCTGTTGATTTTTGACTTTTTAATAATAACTATTCTGACTGTTGTAAGATGGTATCTCATTGTGGTTTTAATATGCATTTCTCTGATGATTAGTTATGTGGAGCATTTTTCATATTTGTGTTGACTGCGTGCATGTCTTTTCAAAGTAATTTAAATGTCTGTATGTATAATCTTATACTTTGTCTATTGAACAAAACCCCTAACAAAGTCTTTCCTTTTCATACCCTGAAGGTGGAGTTTGCTGGACCATATTTTACTCTGACTCCTGATATACTTTCTGATTACTATTTACTTCATTTTATAAGCTTTTTTTAATTATTAGAAGCTAATTCTGAAGGGCACAGAAAATAGCCTGGGCAACAAGAAGTGGGGTCTATGGTGTTCAGTCTGTTATAACCTCTGCTTAATTTGGTCAAATTCAACTGCATTCTTCACACACTTCATTCCTGTTGTTTACTAGAGTGCAAATACTCTACCTTCTCTTCGTCCTTTTCCTGTTTTCTTTTTCTACAATGTGTTATTTCTACATGTATCCCTGATTTCATTGATCTAGCAAACACTATTTCTACTAATTGAAGCAATGTATTTTTCTTCTCCTATACCAGAGATGCCTTCTCTAACAACCTGTCTAACAATCATTAAATCAATTCTGTTGTCTGGTAATACTCACTCAACTAGGCATTATAAAGGGAGTATTAAATATTGTTTCTGATTTAACCGACTCTCCACAAAGTAATATGTAACATTTTATGTATCTCCTTCTTCTGCAGACCATTTAGACCATTCACCTCCAAGCTGCTTTATTCTTGAAAATACCTAGGGGAGCCATCACATTTCTCTCCTATTTCATACTATAGATACTCTATTGATAACTTTTCAAATGTTTTCTGAGAAAACAGAACTCACAACTCTTACCGTTTAAGTTTTCAGTTTAGTTGGCATGATAATATATATTTTGCCTGAACACTTTCATGGTATTTCACAGTTTGTTGATGTTTTGGAGGTTAGATTGTTTACATAGAGAGGTTGATTTTTATCTAACTGTATTTTTGCACCCAGTAACCAACCTCTTTTCATCTCTCTCTCTCACACTGTTCCCAGTCTCTAATAAATGCCATTTTACTCTATACCTCTATGAATTCAACGTTTTTAGCTCCCACCTATGAGTGAGAGTATGAAATATTTATCTTTCTCTGCCTAGCTTATTTCACTTACCACAATGAACAATGAACTTACCTCTAAGTTCATCCATTAGAGATTGATTTTTTAGGCCGTTATTACTTAGAAACCAAGATTGGCCTTAGCTATCCATGTTGAAAAGAAATCTTGAAGTATACGTATAATGATACAGACTTGTATTTCTTTTGGAAAATGTCATTTGTTAACCTTAAAAATGTTCTTTTCAATGTAGACTAAAAATGAGAAATAAACAGAAAAAAGAACTAAATGAGAGAAGATGTGCCATTAGATTATTCCAGAAATATGTTAACTCCAAAAATAGGCATGACTCACAAAAATATAGAGCAAAATTAAGGTTAGCATAAGGTATATTTTAAAACCATGTGAATTCATTTCAAAGGGTAAGTTATTTTATGTTAAATAGTAAATATAGTTCCCAAAATGGACTATAGCTACTAATGAACGTCAGATCCCAGGCTTTTCATTACTGGGAAACTTTTTATTACAGATTCTACCTCATGACTTGTTATTGGTCTGTTCAGGTTTTGAATTTCCTCCTGGTTCAGTGTTGGTAGGTTATATGTGTTTAGGAATTTGTCGATTTCTTCTAGGCTTTCCAAGTCATTAGCATATAGTTACTCCTAGTAGCCACTAATGATCGTTTCAATTTCTGTAGTACATGTGTAATGTAACCATTTTTACTTCTGATTTCATTTATTTGATCTCTCTTTCCTTCTTAGTTTGTCTGGCTAGAGGTTTGTAGACTTCTTTTAACTTTCCAAAAAACCACCTTTTTATACGATGGTCTGATACTGATGAAATCCCTCAGTCTCTGTTTCTCTGGAGAAGTCTGTATTTCTCCTTTAAATTTGAAGGACATTTTCACTGGATATACTATTCTAGCAGAAAGTGTTTTTTTCCTTTTTCTTCAGCACTTCATATAGGTGAAGCCACTCTATCCTGGCCTGTGAGGTTTCCACTGAAATGTCTGCTGTCAGATGTATTGGAGCTCCTTTGTATGTTACTTGTTTATTTTTTTTTCTTGCTGCTTTAAGGATCCTTTCCTTACCCTTGGAATTTGGGAGTTTGAATATTAAATTCCTTGAGGTAGTTTCCTTTAGGCTAAATCTGCTTGGCATTCTACAACCTTCCTGTACTTGGATATTGATGTCTTTCTCTAGGTTTTAGAAGTTCTCTGTTTTTATCCCGTTGATTACATTTTTTGCCCTCTTTGTCTATCTCATTTTCAAGGACAAGAACTTTTAGATTTGTCCTTTTTAGGCTATTTTCTAGATATCGTAGGTGTGCTTCGTTGTTTTTTATTCTTTTTTCTTTTGTTTCCTCTATTAGTCCATTCTCACGCTGCTAATAAAGACATACCTGAGACTAGGTAATTTATAAAGAAAAGAGGTTTAATTGATTCACATACAGCATGGCTGGGGAGGCCTCACAATCATAGTGGAAGGCAAAGAAAGAGCAATGATACATCTTACATGGCGGCATGCAAGAGACTGTTTTCCTGAAGTGCCCTTTATGAAACTATCAGATCTCATGAGACTTATTCATTATCATAAGAACTGCACAGTAAAACCTGCCCCCATGATTCAATTACCTCCCACCAGGTCCCTCCCTTGACACACGGGGATTATGGGAGCTCCAATTCAAGATGAGATTTGGGTGGGGACAGAACCAAACTATATCATCCTGCCCCGGGCCACTCCTAAACCTCATGTTCTTCTCACATTTCAAAACCAATCATGCCTTCCCAACAGTCCCCCAAAGTCTTAATTCATTTCAGCATTAAATCAAAAGTCCACATTCTAAACTCTCATCTGAAACAAGGCAAGTCCCTTCTCCCTATGAGCCTGTAAAATCAAAGGCAAGTTAATTACTTCCTAGATACAATGGAGGTATAGGCATTGGGTAAATACACCCATTCCAAATGTGATAAATTGGCAAAAATGAAGGGGCTACAGGCCCCAAGCAAGTCTAAAATCCAGCAGGGCAGTCAAATCTTAAAGCTCCAAAATGATTTTCTTTGGCTCCATGTCTCACATCCAGGTCATGCTGTTGCAAGAGGTGAATTCCCATGGCTTTGGGCAGCTCTGCCTCTATGGCTTAGCAGGGTACAGCTCCCTCCTGGCTGCTTTGATGGGCTGCCATTGTCTGTGGCTTTTCCAGGAACACAGTGCAAGCTGCTGGTGAATCTACCATTCTGGGGTCTAGAGTACAGTGGCCCTCTACTCACAGCTCCACTAGGCAGTGCCCCAGTGGGAACTCTGTGTGAAGGCTCTGACCCCACATTTCCCTTCCTCACTGCTGTGGCTGAGGTTCTCCATGAAGGCCCCAGCCCTGCAGCACACCTCTGCCTGGACGTCCAGGTGTCTCCATACATCCTCTAAAATCTAGGCAGAGGTTCCCAAACCGTGATTCTTGACTTCTGTGTACCCACAGCCTCAACACCATGTGGAAGCTGCCAAGGCTTGGGGCTTCCACCCTGTGAAGACACAGCCCAAGCTCTATTTTGGCCCCTTTCAGCCACGGCTTGAGTGTCTGGGACACAGGGCACCAAGTCTCAAGGCTGCACACAGCAAAGGAGGCCCTGGGCTCAGCCCAGGAAACCATTTTTCCCTTCTAGGCCTCTGGGCCTGTGATAAGAGGGGATGCTTTGAAGTTCTCTGACATGCTCTGGAGACATTTTCCCCTTTGTCTTGGTGATTAACGTTTGGCTCCTCATTTACTTATAAAAATTTCTGCAGCCAGCTTGAATTTCTCCCCACAAAATGAGGGTTTCTTTTCTGTCACATCCTCAGACTGCAAAGTTTCCAAACTTTTATGCTCTGCTTCTTCTTGAACACTTCGCCACTTAGAAACATTTTCCCCCAAATACCTTAAATCATCTCTCTTAAGTTCAAAGTTCCATAGATCTCTGGGGCAGGGGCAAAATGCTGCCAGCCTCTTTGCATAGAAGGAGTGACCTTTACTCCAGTTCCCAACACATTCCTCAATTTCATCTGAGACCAGCACAGCCTGGACCTTATCGTCTATATCACTATCAGCATTTTGGTCAAAGCCATTCAACAAGTCTCTAGGAAGTTCCAAACTTTCCCACATCTTCCTGTCTTCTGAGCCTTCCAAGTCGCTAGGAAGTTCCAAACATCCCCACATTTTCCTGCCTTCTTCTGAGCCCTCCAAACTGTTCCAACGTCTGCCTGCCTATTACCCAGCTCCAAAGTTGCTTCCACATTTTCAGGTATCTTTACAGTAGTGCCCCACTCCCTGGTACAAATTTGCTGTATTAGACTGCTCTCATTCTGTTCTCTTTCCTCACTTTCTCCCAAACATACAGAGTTTCTCTCTGTGTTCTGAGCCACCTAAAGCTGGGGGTGGAGCTACAAGTACGCCTGTGTTCACCACTCCTGGGAGTGAACTGAGTCAGACCCAAAGGCAGCATAGCACTGTCTTGCCCAAAGCCTGCTATAACCACTCTCTGGCTACTGCCTTTGTTTGCTTAAGTCCTTTGGGCTCTACAATCAGCAGGTGGCAAAGCCAGCCAGACCTGTGTCTTCCCCTTCATGGTGGCAAGTTCTCCCAAGCCTCACTTGGGTCTAGAGGTGCCTTCTGGGTGTCAAGAGCTGGAGTCATAAATCTTAAAAGTCTCTCTGGTATTCTGTGGTAGTGCCACTGGACCAACACTCAAACCGCAAGATACAGTTTTTCTCACTCTTTGCTCCTCTTTCGAAAGGCAGGGGAGAACTCCTTGTTTCCACCACCAGCACAGGCCATGGGGAGTACTGTCAGACTACTGCCAATGTTCCATTAATGCCCAAGGCTCTTCAGTCAGCTTGTGGTGAATGATGCTTAGCTTGGGACTCACACTTAAGGGAAGTAGACTCCCCTTTGGCCAAGAGCAGGTCCAGAAACGCTATCCAAGAGTCAAGTCCTGGCATCAGGGAGCTTAAGAGGCCACTTGGTGCTACACCTTCTATGGCTGTGCTGGTACCTAATGTGCAAAGCAAAGTCCCCTTTATTTTTCCTCTGTTTTTCTCAAGCACAAGGTGTTTTGCCCAGGAACCAACACACATGGTAATGTGCTGAGTTTCACCAAAAGCCAGTAAGTCTCAGAGGGTCACCCAAGGCCACTGGGGGTAGTAACTGTGTATCACTGCTGGCTATTCAGGGCCCAGGGGCTCTTCAGTTAGCGGGTGATGAATGCTGCCAGAACTGAGTGCTTTCCTTCAGGAAATTGGTTTTATTCTGGCCCAGAGTGTGTCTAGAAATGTTATCAGGGTACTAGGGCCTGGAATGTGAGCCTCATGACTCAGATTGGTGCCCTATCCCTTCAGTGGCTGAGCTAGTAGCCGACATGCAAGACAAAGTCCTCCCCACTCTTCCCTTTCCTCTACTAAAGTGGAAGGAATGGGTCTCTTTTTGACCTGCAAGCTGTGCAGCCTTGAATTTGGGAAGGGGTGATGCCAGCATTTCCTTTGCCCCTTCAGCTGGTGTCTCAGTGGGTTGTGTGTCTTCCCAGTCCATTGTCTTTAAGCCAGTTCAACACTATGACTCACCTAAAAGCTGCAGATTTTATGGCTGAGACTGCCTTTCCAGGTTACTTAGAGACCAAGAGCAGTTTAGCCCTTGTTGGCAAGATTTGTGAGAACTTAAGTCCTGACTCTTAGGATCAGTGATTTCCCTCTGGCTAGGGCTGGTTTCAATGCCCTCTACATGGGTGGCCATCAGCTAAGTTTGGTTTGATTTTCGTTTCTGCTCTGACAGGACATCACTGAGTTCAATCCCTCACAATTGCTGTGTTCTCCCTCCTTCAGCATCCAGAGATGCTCTCTGCGCCATGCTGCCACTGCTGAGAGCTGGGGAAGTGGAGACATGGGCAATTTAAGGCTTTTCTTTTCTCTGTCTCTCTTCAGTGCCTCTTTCAGCAATATGAAGATAAAGCTAGGTATTATGATTTTTGCTTCTTATAAGGGCATTTATTTAGTGTAGATAATTGTTAATTTTGTGTCCTTGTTGTGGGGATGATTGGTAAAGCTATTTTGCTATATGAGGGAGGTATGTAGCTTTTTAATTTTTGTAGCTTCTTATTTAGGAATAAAATGGGAGGCAGCTTTGCCTGACATAGTTCCCCACTAGACTTTTTCCTTGGCTTAGTGATTTGGGGATCCCGAGATTAATTTTCCTTTCGTAAGTGGCAGCATATAGGCTTATTGGATATTGCTCGTTGATCTAAGAAATACTATGAAGCATTCTTACTTTTAGTTTTTAATTTCTGTGGGTAGATCTGTGACACATTCTTTATGTTTATTTCTGGTTGTGATTTATTCTTTCCAGGACAATGCATTTGTATAGTAGAGAAAAAGGTTTTTCTTGTATTTTTCAAATATATGCCAACAAAGTTCTGATGCTTAAATTACCATTAATTCTGTATATGTTTCTATTACAATGTTATATTTCTATTAAAATAGAATGCTATAGAGCTTTCTAGAATTTTTTTGTAATGGCTAGATTATCAGTATTGTTGTTATAAGTTAATAATTTTTGACTCTCCAGTGTGTCTGTGATATTGTCCTAGATATTTGGAAGAGGACGCAGAGATTAATTTTTGAAAGTCACATCTATGTCCTTGCAACCTACTTTTTTTTGGCAACATCAATATAGACTCATTAAGAATAAAAGAAATGAGATTGAACAACATATGGACTCATTGACTTCATTTCTCTTAGTGTCTAAAAGACTCACTAAGTGTAATGAAGTTCTAAAGAAAGCATTTCAAGCCAAAGTGAGGTTTTCATGGCAATTAGCTGATAAAATTATCCTTCAAAATGCCAAGCTTAGACTGTAGTTTAATCATTTCTTTAACAAATGTTTACAAAGTGCCTATATGTTTTCAGGTATTGTCCTCAGCACTAAAATATAATAGTGGGAAAAGAAAAGACAAGGTCCCTGCTCACATGGGAACTTACATTCCGGAAGTGTGAACCAAAAATTATCTTCTCTTCACCTCCCTTCATTTCAACCATCCCTAGGCAACATTGATTCCCCCTCTGTTCCTTATGATGACTGAAAGTACTGTTATCCACTAAAGCATGCAAGTTAGAAACTTGGGAATTATTTTGCGCTTTTCTACTTCTTCTCACATTATTTAATCAGCCACCTATACTTTCTGACGTGTATTTCTTCCTTGTGTCTACTTTGAAATGGCCTTCATTGTCTCTCAAAAAGACTTTTAAAAGAAACTGTTATTTTTGATTTGTTTCCCAATCTAGGTTATATTTCCCCAGTACTTTAAGAAACTTGCTTCCAATTCTTGTCCCAAAATATGTTTGATTATTCCATTTCCTGATTCAAAGTAATTCAGTGACTTTTTATCCTCTATAAATCTCCACATAATTTGAGCCAAATGCAGGGGCATGTGGGAGCTGTCTCATACAGCTTGTGGGAGTCCATGAAGAGCATCTCTTCCCGATTCTGTGTTCAGTGACATATGTTAGCAGCTGAAATTGGCCATGGTGAGAATATTTATACTACATGTATTAGTCTCTTTTCATGCTGCTGATAAAGACATACCCCAGACTGGGAAGAAAAAGAGGTTTAATTGGACTTACAGTTTCACATGGCTGGGGAGGCCTCAGAATCATGGTGGGAGGCGAAAGGCACTTACATGGAGGCGGCAAGGGAAAATGGGGAAGATGCAAAAGCGGAAACCCCTGACAAAATCATCAGATCTCATGAGACTTATTCACTACATGAGAACAGTATGGGAAAACTGCCCCCATGATTCAAATTATCTGCCACCAGGTCCCTCCCACAACACTTGGGATTTATGGGACAACAATTCAACATGGGTGGAGACACAGAGCCAAGCCATATCACAACATAAATTGACAAAACTTACAAATGAGGGCTTTCTGGGGAGCTGAGTGTTAATTTTTCAGCACACAGTTTGCACAAACTATTTTCCCAGGTTTTCCTTTCACTCTACTCCTCCAATGAAACCTTCCTTTATTCATTTCATTGTGTTCCTGTTCTTGGCCTTGCTCAGTCTATTTATTTTGTCAGAAATGTCCTCCGCTGCCCCAGGTTCTTACCTGTCTATGAAAAGCCTACTTATCCTTCGACCCTACTCAAATCCTCATCCTATGATTGTTATTAGACAGCTCTCCCCAACCACCAACCTGAAATATATCTCTCTTTCCATACTCCCAGAGCCCTCATTCCTCTAATATTACAACAAGAACTGCTGTCTTGCTTGATGCTTTATTGTGTACATGGCTGCTACTTTTATAAGTGAGTGAATATTTTGCTTTACTCCACAGTACCCAACAAAATGCTTTGTACATTGAAAATGATCAATAATAATAATTGGATTAAAATTGACTGAAAAAATCATGACTCCTAATCTTTTCATGATGCAAATACTAAAAATTTCCTAAACAACAAGGGAGAAAAAGTCATACATTGGTTGAAAATAAAACTAGTAGGACTTTATTAAAACTGTACTGGTGATTTTCTTATTATGGATTCAAATAGGATATTTCTTCAATATCCGTGATGCAATATATTAAATATTTTCAGTGAAATTGCTAAAGAATTCTTGGCATCACAAAATATTTTTCATAAGTAATATTTACAGGCTTATTAATACTCTTCTTCCATTTCAGTTATTGTTGACACCTGCATAATATTTAAACAATTTAGACTGACCGTTATTCATTTCTCTACTCATTATCTTTGTCAGTTACTCAATTAGCATGCTTATCTTTCATTGAAGTGACAGCTTCCAAAGTATAGAAAAATTCATTTATGAATGAGTTCTCAATATATTGACCTTTGGACTCAACTGATTTACCCACTTGAGAGTATGGGCTATAAAATTTTTGATGGAAAATAACATTAATTACATTTTCTCATTTTAATATTAAAAGACGCTCATTAACTAAAAAGCACAAGATGCCAGTAAGTGAAAGGAAGCAACAATAGTGACCTACTATTTCATCTACCTAGAGATAAACACAATTGTTGTATATCTTTTCCTTTTATTTATTTCCTATTTGTTTTATATGTACTAATTCATTCAAGCACTCATTCAAACATTTATTAATATTTATATGCCAAGAATATTTCTGAGCCTTAGAGACAGATGAGTAACAAAACAGACAAAGCACCTGCACTAAATGGAACTTAAACTCCAGAGAAGAATACACACAGAAAATAAATGACGCATATATTTTAAAATATTACATAGATTATAATGGTTATAAAGAATGCTTATGTAAATAAATAAATAGAAAGTAAAGAGGTGTTATATTAAAGTTGTCAAGAAAGGCCTGTCTGAGAAGGTGATGTCAAAGTAGAAGTCTGAATAAAGAAAGGTAAAATGCCATGTGGATGTCTCAGGGAGGGAAATTACAGGCAGAAAGAACATCATGCAAACTCAAAAAGGTAAAAATGAATTTGTTATGATTAAGGAGCAGCAAAAAGATCAAATGTGTTTTAAGTACAGTGAGTGAAGAAGTAAATAGTAAGAGATGAAATCTGGAGAAAGCTTGGTCCCAGAATATGTCATTCCCTTGTATTAGTCAGGGTTCTCCAAATAGACAGAATCAATAGGAAATAGAGATAGAAGTGGAGAGAGAGAGATTGAGAGAGAGGGAGAGAGAATTGATTATGAGGAATTGGCTCATGTGATTATAGAGGCTGAGACGTTTCATGCTCTGCCATCTGTAAGCTAGAGACCCCACAATGTTGGTGGTATAATTCGGTCCAAATCTGAAGTCCTGAGAACAAGGAGGGGGCCAATAATATAACTCCCAGTATGAGGGCTGGAGAAGATGAGCTATAATGTCCCAGATCAAGCAGTGAGTCAGGGAAAAAAAGGAACAAATGACTCTTTTCTTCTATTCAGGTCCTCAATGGATTAGATGATACCCAACCATAATTGGGAGGAGGGCTATCTACTTTACTGAGTCCACTGATTCAAATGCTAATCTCAGTTACAAACATTCTCACAGGCACACTCAGAAACACTGTTTAATCTTCTCATCCTGTGGCCCACTCAAATTGTCACATAAAATTGACCATCACAGCCTTTATGCACATATACTCATAACCAAAACTATTGCCAAGGACATTCCAAATTTCAGCTTGCTACATGAATCACAAGGACAGCTAGCCAGATGCACATGAACATTTGCCTGGCACAGTGTCTCCACTAATGAAGTGACTTCAACTCCTGTGATTAGCCCCTGTAACCAATGTTCTTTTACCACAATACAACTTACATGTACTCCTACTTTTGACTTAAAATCTTCTTCTTGCCTCAACCTATTTTGATATGCCTATGATCCCCATAGCACATATTCCAAATTTTCAAATCCCCTGCACACTCTCAAGTAAACTCATTATCTTTGGAGAAGCTCTCTCTCTCTTTGTTATTTAGTTTGACACATGTCAGGCATTTCCAATTCACTCACAGTGGGCCACCTTGTGGTTCATGCTTCAGCAAACCAATGAAACAAATTGAGCCTTTTCTAACTCCCTGAGCTGCAATGTTAAAGGCAGAATCTCTGATTAGTAAGCCCTTGTCAATAAACTTGGCCCAATCCAACTTTATGTTCCTTCCACATATCATCCAACATCTTTAATATCCACTCCCACATATGCTCTCTGGATTTTTGCCAGTATAAATTAGAAAACTCAGTTATTTTGAAGTGTAGCACATCTCCTCATGAGTCACACTTTGTACCTCACTTTTAGGAACTGTTGGGACTTGAGTCTAGTTATAGTTCTAAAAGAAAGAGGGATGATGGGGATGGGTTATGAGGATAATCACCACTGTCTTGCATGGCTACTGCCTCAGGAGAGGACATTAGAGTTTGCTCAGGCAATGGAGAGTTAATTCCATAATTATGCTGCCACCACTAGCAGTAGGGAGGTCACTTCCGCTAGGGATGGGGAGATCACTTCCAAAAACAAAGAAAACTCATCAGGATGTAAGGGTTCAGTATGCCCGGCTTCATCAATATCTTCCAATATATTCTGATCCTAACTTATAGAATTCCATTCTTTCCCAATCAATTTCCTCACTGTAACTATAGATACCTTACAGGCTGGAGGCTACACTTGGTTTTAATTCAGCCAGTCACTGAACACGGTTCAGTGTTTGATTTTCAAGAATGTCAGCTCTGCAACTACAGGGGATAAGGGTTTCTTTCAGGGTATCCAGAGAAGACTTTAAGTCTTTTATGTGGGTCTTGAGCTGAGAATTAAAATACCTGAGCTCATTCTTTTCTTTCACCACTTTTCTAGTGACATTAGGAGCAACCAACCAGTGGCATTATATTGGTTAGCTTTTCAAAAATGTTTGAAGGTATTATATACAAAGTCACATAGCTCCTTACTTCTTATAAGCAGTTTATTAGAAGTATCCAATATAAGTATTTTCCATCTCTCTATAAACAGTTCGTACCATGGGCTATCAATGCTTTCTACATTATTGAAAATAGAGTCATGAGCATCTTAAAATCTAGTCAGATTAGCAAGCTAATTCCAGAAAACCCAGAACCAATTCAGAGAATTCTTAAAATTATGCTCCTCTAGAAAAATTCCAGGTACCAAAATCTGTGTTCGTCATGGTTCTCCAGAGAAAGAGATTTCCGATGAATGGCACTCGCTGGAACCAGAATTTGAGTTGTCAGCGGAAGGTTGTGATTTGTGTCATAGATCTCAGTGACCTCACCTATAAAGGGAGTAAATAGAAATAAGAAGTCCTGGGATGCACCTTTGAGCACTCTAACAATTAGAGATTTAAAGAAAAGGAGAACAATAAACAAAAGAAAAAACAGACCAAGAAAGTGGCAATGAGTTATGAGAAAAATAGGAGAGTAGATTTGATGTCCTAGAAGCCCATGAAGAAACTATTTTAACAAGGAAGCAATCAACTCTATCAAAAATATTTGATGGATCAAAGACTTAGATTGGAATTTAATTTGGCAATTGTATCAGTCATTGGTGAAATGACTTTTAGTGCTAATTAGTGTAGCTTTTGGCATGTAATATTTAAATTTGATTTGCATAGGTACAATAAGTGGATATATGAGAGAGATGCGATTTTGCTAATTATTTTTGTAGGGTTAAGCAAGTCTATATTGCATGCTCTACAAGTTAGAAAATATATTGCTGTATAAGTTTGAAAATATACATGCTCTATAAGTTTACAAGTCTATACTGCATGTTCTATATGTTTGAAGACAGAGAAATTACTGAATTAATTCAACAAATATTTATTGGAATCTCCTTTGTGCCATATACTCTTTTGAGTTCTGGAGATGGAACAGAAAAACAAAAGTTTTAACTGCCAGGAGCTCATATTCTGATGGGGGGAGATAAACAATCAACAAAATTAAGTAAATTATACACTATGTCAGATGATGTCTTAGTCTGTTCAGGCTGTTACACAAAAATTCCTTAAATTGGGTGGCTTATAACCAATAAAAATTTATTTCTCACAGATCTAGGAACTGGGAAACCCATGATCAGAGTGCCAGGATGATTGCATTCTGTTGAAAGCCCTCTTCCAGGTTGCAGGCTGCCAAATCCTTGCTGTGTCTTCACATGGTGGAAAGAGTGGGGAAACTCTCTGGGTTCTCTTTCATAAGGGCACTAACTTAATTCATGAGGGCTCTGCCCTTGTGACCTAATCACCTCTCAAAGGCCCCACCTCCTAATACCATCACATTGGGAGTTAGGATTTCAACATATGAATTTTGGGGAGACACATGCATTCAGATCATACCATATGCCAATATGTGTTATAGAGAAAAATGAAATTGAAAAAGGGCATAGTGTATGACAGTGGTGGAGGAAGGGTTGCAATTTTAAATACAATGGTCAAAGAAGACTTCTCTAATAAGGTGAATTTTGAGATGAGGCATGGAGGTAATGAGGTATCTGGGGAAAATTTGCTGGCTGGAGGAGACGGAAAATGCTAAGGTCCTTAGGAGGGAACGATGGCATTCATGTTCTGCAGAATGTAAGAAGACCAATGGGGCTACAGCATAGCGAGAAAGAGTTAGAGTAGCAGTAGATGAGGTCAGAGAGGAAAAGAGGGGCAGAGGCAGAATTTAGGTCAGATCATGTAAAGCCTGTTAGAAAACTGTAGGACTTCAGCAGTTCAGGTCTAATAACAGTATTCTGTAAGTGGGGACTTTCCAGTGAGCTGTAAGACAGGACAAATACAGCCTTCCCTTACTATCCAGTATTGGGAGAGGAATTAGTTCGAGAACCCATGAGGATACCAACATCCATGAATGCTCAAGTCAAGACAATTTTCAACATTGAATTGCAAAGTTTACATCATTTTAATTTTGTGTAGTAGCACAAACTAGAAAATAAATAGCAACATAGTAGGTTTAAATGCAAATCTATTGACCTACTATGTTGCTATTCATTTTCTATTTGTCCCATTTGCTCTTGGTTTCAGTTTTTCTCTTACCTTGCTTTCTCTTCAATAATTTTTTATGATTCTATTTTCTTTCCACTGTTAGCTTGCAAACTATCATTCATTTATTTTTGGTTGCTTTAGGCTTACAACATTACATTTTTAGTTCATTACTGTCTACCTTTAAATACTAGCACATTATTTAAAGTATAGTAAGAAAAAAAACCCTGAAAATAGTATATTTTTATTTTCTACCTTTCTGTTTTTTTGTTCTATTTATGTTTCATTAAAATGCCCACAATGCATAATTATTGTTTTTGCTGTAAATGGTCAATTATCTTTGATACGGTTTTTAAAATGTGTAAAAAAGATATTTTGTATTTCCCACACATTTAGCATCTTAGGGCTCTTTCTTTGTGTAGATACAATTGTAATTTTGTATCAATTCATCTTTAGTCTGGAGACTTCCTTTAAAATTTCTTCTAATACAAGTGTGCTGGTAATGTATTCTGTCACTGAAAATATAAACACAATGAAAATGTCTTCATTTCGCTTTCACTTTTGATATTCTTGTTGGATAAAAAAAAATTCTATGTTGGTAGTTTTGTTTTTCTTTCAGCACTGACAAGATGTATCCCTGCCATCTCTTGTCTTTATAATTTCTAGTAAAAGTCATTCTTATCTGTGTTCCCCTGTATGTCATGAGTCACGTAGTTCTGGCTGATATTAAAAATTCTATTTATCACTGGTTTTAAGCAATGTTATTAAGTGTCTTGGTTTGAATCCTTAGGCTTATTTTCCTTGGAGTCTGTTAAATTTCATTTTTTTTTTTTTGAAACGGAGTCTCGCTCTATTGCCCAGTCTGGAGTTCAGTGGCACGATCTCGGCTCACCATGGCTTCCGCCTCCTGGGTTCAAGCAATTCTCCTGCCTCAGCCTCCAGAGTAGCTGGGACTACAGGAGTGCACCACCACACCCGGCTAATTTTTGTATTTTTAGTAGAGACAGGGTTCCACTATGTTGGCCAGGCTGGTCTTGAACTCCTGACCTCGTGATCCGCCTGACTCAGCCTCCCAATGTGCTGGGATTACAGGCATAAGCCACCGCGCCCAGCCGAAATTTCTAAAATTTATGAGTTTATATATTTTTTTAAATTCAGGAAATTCCTAGCCATTATTGTAGCTTAATATTGTCCCATAGCTCACTCATGCTCTACTTACGTTCATGTTTCAGTTTTTTTCTCTCTGTGCTTCAATTCAAATAATGTTTTCTATGTTTTAAAGTTTTCTAATTTTTTTCTGCAAAATCTAACTTGCTTGTAACAGCATCCAGTGTATTTTTCATTTCAATTATTGCATTTTTTTCTCTTTACAAGTTTCATCTAGCACTTTTTTATTCTTTCTCCTCATCATGCTAATATATTTGTCTGGCTTATTAAACACATGAAAAATGTATATTCTATATAAGAATTTCTAATTGCTTTAACATCCCTGGATGTTAGTTCAGTCATCTCTATTATTTCTGGATTTCTCTATTGATTGATATTTTTCTCCTTAATATGAGTAAAGGGGCATATTTTCCTGCTTCTTTGCATACCAGGGAGATTTATCTTTTGGGTAGTAGAATTTATTGTATCTACAAAATAGTGTTGGATTTTGCTCTGGCTTCCAGATGAGTTACTTAGAATTTAATTGAATTCTTTCAAGGCTTGATTCTATCTTTGTTAGATGTGGTTCATAGCAATCTTAGGTCTAAGCTAATCTAGCCTCACTACTAATGTAATACCATTCTAAGGATTCAAACCTATGACATAAGAATCTTTCTCCTCTGATTTGTGGAAGCTGGACCTATTTAAATATCTGTGTGGACTTTAGTAATTGGTTTGCCTACTCCCTTTTGGTTGTTCTTTTCAATATTTCAGATAATTTTCAGGCATGCGTGCATAGATAAGTACTCAGCCAAACATGTGAGGATTCCACTATGCATCTCTCCCGAGCTCGTTCACTCTCTTCGTGTACTTCCCTATTCTCCAGTAATCTGTGCTGCAAATTTCTAACCCTTTCAAGTTTTCTTGCCAGGTTTCTATTTACATCTTCTTAGTTCAGCAAGACTGCAGACCCTGAATGGGTTACTCCTGCCTCAGATGTAGCCTAGACACTGCTTACAGGAAAGAAACTGATGAAATAATTAGTGCTTACTTTGTTGTCATCTTTCAGAGTTTGTATTTCTGTATCATCTGTTTTCCAATGCCTGAAAACCTGATTAACATTTTTCTGGTTTCCTCTTGCCTGAGGCAGGAGGACTAATCTGATTCTTGTTACTCTATCCTGACTGACAATTATGTTTTGAAAAGTTCTCTCTGCTATTTTGTTGAGGATACATCGAAGGGAAGAAAGTATGTAGCAGTGAGACCAATTAAGAAGCTATTATGCAAAATTCTAGGCTAGATACGATGATGGCTTGGATCTGTGTGGCAGCAATTGAGGTTGAGAGAGCTAATTATATTTTGGATATACTTTGAAGACAGAAAAAGCAGGATTTTATTGCAGAGTGAGTGCAAGTTGTTTGAGAGAGAAATCAAGAATAACTAAAATAGATTTTTAACATTTATAAATTTATTTCATGGTTATTTATATATTTGTGTTTGCTCATTTTTATTTTCGTAGAAATTGTCCATTTGATTGAACTGTTCAAGTTTACTATAATAGAGTTACATGTGCTTTTTACTTCTTCAGATCTCTAACTCTATAATTATTACCAATTTTTCATTTCTGAAAAGTTGTATTTTTTCTCACACATAATCAGCTAGAATTGACGGGGCTGTAGTAATTTTAACTCAAGTCTATCTCACAGTGTAAAAAAAGTAATTAACTACAAGAGAATTAGAAGACAACATCATGATGCGAGAAACTATCGTAGTTATATCGTCAATAAAATTATGTCCTGTAATTATATAATTAATTCGGGAGACATTTTTGTGTTGACTCTGTATACAGACTTTTGGAAGAAAAACGGCATCAAAAACACAACCTTACATGTGTACGACACTTTCTAGTTTATGCAATGAACATTCACATTATTTTCTTTGCGTATCATAATTACATTACGACACATTTTCCTTGATGTTTTACAAGGTATAAATTGAAGTTCAGAATGGAAAAGTTATTTGTCTAATATATCTATTGAATGATAAAGCCTGTATAGTATACACACACACACACACACTAGATAGTGTGTTTATATATATTCATATATATATATTCCACCATATTGACTTCTAATTAATCCAGGTTTGGAGAATGCCTTTGATGTTTCCACTTTATCTATTGTTCCTTTTGTAAGAGCATGTACTTACTATAAATCCTGCCCTTAGAGCAAATCAACCCTGATAAACTCCTACTTACTATAAACCCTGCCCTTAGGGCAAATTTCTACACTTTCTCTCTGAAGCATGTGTAACCCTCCCTTATGGTATATCATGTCTGAGAGGTGATGATGTGGAGATGTACCTGTCTTGCAACCACTCAAGGCTACACTTCTGTCCATAAGTTTCTCTATAAAATCAAATTATAATGACAAACTGAACTTTTCTGCCTTGGTTTCTTGGCTCCTTCTGTGTTTGAGGATCATTTTTTATATATGCACCTTTCACAGAATAAGTGTCAATCTCACCAGGAGCCTGAGAACCAAAGTATGGACAAGTGGTAAGAAGCGTCCGAGGGAGAAATCCTCGGGTGGCCCTCCTCATCTATGTGGTGTGGTGTTGTCCATTTGCTAGATTCCCGTGGACCACTGTGTGCATATGATGATGCCCTAAACATGCCAGAGGGCCTAGAATGCTTGTTAGTGGAAAGCCACGTGGCCCACTGGGGTAAGGAAAGCTGCTAGGCAGTGGCAAAGGTGGGATGGTTGCTGTTATGTGCTGTACAAATGGCCATGGAAGCACACTTAGCAGAAGAATGAGGGTAGGAAAGATAGGTAAAGAATTACAATTAAAAAACGATATGTGAACCTCCATGTCTATGTTAGTGTCGAGTTTGGTGGACAAACTTGGAACTCATAAAGCACAGTTGGAAACTGTAACCTCTCTACTTGATTTGTGCCACTGGGAGGGAGGCAGGTGCACAGACGGAGGTGAGCCATCTTTGCTAAACCAGACTGGAATGCTGAGACTTAGAATTCCGTGGAAGCAACTATTTAGTGAGATGAAGACATAGAGATAATCTCAGAGGAGAAGAAAGATAACTCTCTTCCCCTCTTGAGAGCAAGAACACTCATGCAGTGGAAAGCAAAGGCCCAACACATGCAACTGGGCAATAATGAACAGAGTTTCCAGGGAAACCTTAACTATCTGAGACTGCACCTTGGCAGTACTATTAGACATGGCAAAAACCTGTAAACAGCTGCTGAAAGAAAGCTCACTACATTAATGTTAATTAATGCATAACCATTAATGTACTACATTAATGGTGCATCTGTGGCACATTGGCGGAGAAGGCTTCTCCCTAACAGGGAGTTAAGCTAAAAAAAATGAGCAATGCAGCTACTCATCCTGATTTAAGACAGGATTTGCACAATGCTAGAACTGTTGAGGGCAGTCGCGGTCTTATGTCGATCTCTGGAGAAAGTGCAGAGCAATTTAAGAGAGTTGGGCTTGTGCCAGACAATCTATTCAAAGTAATTTGCAGGACCGGATAAGGTAGCGTTTACTGTGGGATGAAATATAACTTGTTAAAAAGTGTTTACTCCCACACCCACCAGATTGACATGGTCCCCTCATATCTCTCTTGAGCCTCCTTGTGGGATAAGATATGTATGACGTAGGGGAAATTATAACTGATCTTGGAAAAATTGAAAATAGAAGGTCCAACTGGTTACCAGGGAAAAAGAAAAGAAAGAAGATTCTAAGTTTGTTGGACTAAAAAAGGGAAGTCTAAAAGGCCCAGTTAAGGTTATCAGAAAACAAATATCGTATGATCTCATCTCAGCTTGGGTAGACAAAGAAAATATAGATTGGCAACCTAATGCCATTATTGGTGGACATTTGGAAAGACTTAACTCCTGCTCAGCAGCTTAGGACCATCCCCTGTGCCCTGTCACAGGAGGAAGAAGAAGGAAAAGAAACCCCAGGTAAAAGAATTCCAATCTCTGCATTCCAAGGGCAGACTCCTCCCAGCCTAGAGACTAGGGGTGTGGTCAAGTTTTCCTCCATGTGCAAGCCATAGGGGGTGATCAGAGGCCTCATGTGGAGCTCACAAACCATTGATATCCCCCAAACAAGCAGAGAACCTTAGCTTTAGTACCTTAATTTATGGAAATACAGAAAACCACCCTGGCAAGTGGGCAGCTATAGATGATTATGGGGGATGAACAATCTGAGGGAAGCAAACTTCTCTCCCCCTTAGTCTTGGGCAGAGTTCAGAACTTCCTTAGTTACTATACTGTCTTTATTTCACCGATTCCAGAGAATATCTTAGGTATGGATGTCCTTTTAGGATGTACTTTACAAGCATCTGTGAGGAAATTTTACCTAAAATTTGGGTAGTGAAAGATATTTAAAAAGGGGAAGCAAAAGGGATATCTGTATATTTCCTTCCCTCACGGCATGTTTCTAATGTGAAACAACACCATCTTCCTGGTGAGATGGAAGAAATTACAGCCACTGTACAGGAGCCGGCCAAAGCTAATATGATTCCACCACCCCAGAGCCCATTTAGTACTTCCACATGACCAGTGGGGAAAGTTGATGGCACCTGGTACACAATGATAAACTACCAGGAATTAAATAAGTTGGCTCCCAAGATATATGCTGCAGTTTCTATATAACTCAGCTGATAGGAAAACTAATACAAACTACAGGCACTTAACTTACTGCATTAGATCTAGTCAATGCCTTCTTCAGTATCCCTTTACATCCTGCCTCACAGGATCAATTTGCTTTTACTTGGAATGACCAGCAGTGGCCATTCCAATTGTTACCTCAGGGAAATCTACATAGCCCCACTATTTGATATGGATTGATTCCTGGAGATTTAACTATATGTCCACCACCCCCTATTGTAAAATAGTTTCATTACATTGGTGATGTTATGCTGACCTCCGAAGACTTGTCATTGCTATGACAACACCTTGACTTATTGTGTACCTGTCTCCAATCCAGAGGATGAGCCATCTATCCATAAAAGATACAAGGCCCAGGACCAGCTGTAAAGTTCCTAGGGGTCACTTGGTACTCAGATGGGTGGAGCTGAAGTAACCCTTGTGTATACAAAGCAGTAGCTGTACAACCACAGACAGATACCATATGGTTTGAAATGGTAACACAGCAAAGCAGTCAATGGGCAGAACTCTGGGCTGCGGTTGGTTTGTACCCAGGAGTTATGGCTTATAGTTCTCCGTACAAACAGTTGAGCTGTATTTAAGAGTCTTTCCAGTTGGCTTGCCCAATGGGACCGAGATGACTGGTATGTCCGCGATAAACGCTTATGAGGAGCTGCTATGTGGAAAGATATCTGGGAAAGGCTGCAAGAACCCACCATGAGGCTAAATGTGTATTATGTTTCAGCACACTGGTCAGATTCACCTCTCAGTAACATGGAGGCAGATACTCTAGCAAATATTAGAATGCTGGCTCTCTTGCAGTCATTTGAGCTAGCTAATTGGGTACATAAACATAAACATTGCAGTACACGAGTGGGCTGGCAAATAGCCAAAGGAGCAGATACGCCTCTCCATTACGTAGATTTAGTGTCATAAGTAACAGACTGCTCCCCTGCCACATCCCACATACACCTGGACAAATTCATAAGATGTCCAGGTATGTGAGAGGCTAGCAGATAGACTACATCAAACCCCTGCCAGTAACCTTGGGACGAAAGTGTACACCAACACGTGTAGACATTGCCATGGGATTGTTACACACTTTTCTTTGCAAAAATGACAAACCAAACAGACACCATTAAGTGCTTGGGGCAGCCCAGTGTCATGGATAAATACCCTTGTTGCATTAATAACAACTGATGCGAGCATTTCACTGAACATAATGTACAAGATTGGGAACATGAAAGAGATATAGACTGGAGATTTTTCTTGCCATACAATCCCCAAGTGGAAGGGTTGATTGATAGGAAAAAATGGCATTTTCAAGGAACAACTTTGGGCACTTTCACAAGTCAGTACCTTGCCTTGGTGGGTGAAGGTTTTTCCTCAAGCTATTAGGAAACCACTTGTTTGTACCCATTATTACTGGGAAGTTTTTCCAAGTATTTGAAGAGTCTTGGGTATTGCAGTCTAAGTTTTTAGTTACTGCAGCTGAATCTGCACAAGTGGTCACCCCAAGTTTAGTAATGTTGTGGATCTTGAAGAGTTATAGAGGTACCACCTTGGTGGCCTTGGGTTAAGATCCAGAAGAATTCTCTGGATCACCAATTTGAGACTTTTCTTTACTTCCTTTACTTTCTTCCAAACAAACTGAGTCCCTCTTTTTGTGCTGAGCAACCTGGAGCTTGGTGAGGGTTGACCCAAGCACCCCTGTTGCAACCTCACTGAAACTCTGCTGGGTTGGAGCTGAATCCAGCACAACACTGCATCTTGCCCAAGACCTGGTGTAACTACTACCTGGCTACCATGTATGTTTGCTCAAGGCCCTAGTGCTCCACAATCAGCAGGTGGTGAAGCCAGCCAGTCTTGTATCCCTCCTTTCAGGGTGGCAAGTTCTCTGTAGCAGTGAGCAGCTCTTAGATGCTATCTAGGAGCCAGGGCCTGGAATCATAAACCTTAGGAAACTATCATTTGGTCTATTCTACTGTGACTGATCAGGCACCCAACCCACAAGACAAATTATTTTTCATTCTTTCCTCCCATTTCCAAAAGCAGAGTGGTCTCTCTCCATGGCCACTGAGACCATGGGTCCACAGAGAGTACAGCCTGGTTGCCAATCATGTTCACTCATGATAAAGGGCTCTTAAGTCCACTTGTCGTAAATGCTGCCAAGCCGGGGACTCACCTTTCAGGGAAGCCTCCCCTCTGGCCCAGGAAAGGTCCAGAATTCCATTGGATAGTTTCAATATTTGTCCCCACCCAAATCTCATGTTGAATTGTAATCCCCAGTATTGGAGGTGAGATCTGTTGGGAGGTTTTTAGGTCATAGAAACAGATCCCTCATAAATGGCTTATCACCATCCCCTTGGAGATAAGTGAGCTCTCACTCTGAGTTCACACAAGATTTGGTTGTTTAAAAGTGTGTGGCATCTCCCCTCCTCTTGCTTCTGCATTCAACACGTGACATACCTGCTCACACTTTCACTTTCACTGTGATCTTAAGCTTCCCAAGACCTTCCTAGAAGCCAGGAAGATGCTAGCACCATGCTTTCTCTAAAGCCTGCAAACCATTAGCCAATTAAACTTTTTTTTCTAAATCACTCAGTCTCGTGTATTTATTTATGGATATTCAAGAATGGCCCAATAGAGAAAATTGGTCCAGAGGTGTGGGGCTTTGCTATAAAGATACCTTAAAACATGGAAGCAACTCTGGAACAGGATAATGAGCAGAGCTTGGAAGAGTTTGGAGGGCTCACAAGAGGACAGGAAAATGAAGGAAAGATTGAAACTTTTTAGAGAATGTTTAAATGGCTGTAACCAAAATGCTGATAGTAATATTGACAGTGAAGTCAAGGCTGAGGAGGTGTCAGATGGAAATGAGGAACTTATTGGAAACCGAAGCAAAGTTCACACATGTTATGCCTTAGCAAAGAAATTGCCTTCATTCATTTTATGCCCTAGGGATCTGCTGAAGCTTGAGATTGAGAGTGATGCCCGAGGGTATCTGACAGAATGTATTTCTAAGCAGCATTTAAGATGTGTCTTGGCTGCTTCTAAAAACCTATGCTCAGATGTGGGAGCAAAAAAATGACCTAAAGTTGCAATGTGTATGTGTAAAAGGAAAGCACTGTGTAAAAGTTGGGAAAATTTGTAGGTTTGCCATGTGCCACAAAAAGGAAAAAAAAAAAAGCTTTTTCGGAAAAGGAATTTGAGCAGGATGCAGAGTAACCACTTGCTAGAGACATTTGCATAACTAAAAAGGGCCAAAACACCAATAGAAAAGACAATAGGAAAAAGGCCTCAACAGAATTTCAGAGACCTTCGTGGCAGCCCCTCCCAAAACAGGCCCAGAGACCTGGAAGGAAAGAATAATTTCAGGGCCAGGCCTAGGGCCCTGCTGCCCTAGTGCAGCCTTGAGACACTGCTCCCTGCATCCCAACTGCTATGGCTCCAGCCTCATCTCAAAGGTCCCCAGATACAGCTCAGACTCCTGCTTCAGAGGGTTTGAACCATAAGCCTTGGAGGCTTCCATGTGGTGTTAAGCCTGCAGGTGCACAGAATGCAAAAATGAAGGAGGCTTTGGAGGCTCTGCCTGGATTTCAGAGAATGTATGGAAACATCTGAGTGTCCAGACAGAAACTGACTGCAAGGGTGGAGCCCTCACAGAGAACCTCTACTAGATCAGTGTAAAGGGGAAATGCAGGGTTGGAGACCCCACACATAGTCCTCACTTGGGCACTGCCTAGTAGAGCTATGAGAAGGGGTCCATTATTCCCCAGACCGAAGAATGATAGATCCACCAGTAGCTTGCACCCTGCTCCTGGAAAAGCCACAGGCATTCAACTCCAGCCTGTGAGAGCAGTCTTAGGGGCTAAACCCTGCAAAGCCACAGGGGTGAAGCTGACAAAGGACTTGAGAACCCACCCCTTGCTCCTGTGTGCCCTGTATGTGTAACATGGATTCATATATTACTTTGAAGCTTTAAGATTTAATGACTGTTGTGCTGTGTGTCAGACTTGCATGGAGGCTGTAGCCTCTTTCTTTTGGCTAATTTCTCCCTTTGGGAATGGCAATATTTACACAATACCTATATTCCTATTGTATCATGAAAGTACATAACTTTTTAGAAAAATCTATAGGCTTATATGTGGAAGAGATTTGCCTTGTCTTAGATGAGACTTTGAACTTTTGAGTTAATGCTGCCATGAGTTAAATCTCTGGGAACTGTTGGGAAGACACGATTGTATTTTGCAAAGTGAGAAGAACATGAGAGTTGGGAGAAGCCAGGGATGGAATGATATAGTTTGCATATTTGTCCCTGCCCAAATCTCATGTTAAATTGTAATTCCCAGTAGTGGAGGTGGGGCCCGGTGGAAGGTATTTGGATCATTGGGGCTGATTCCTCATGAATGACTTGACACCATCTTTTTGGTGATGAGTAATCTCTCTCTCTTACTTCACACAGAATCTTGTTGTTTAAAAATGTGTGGCACCTCCCCTGCTATTGCTCCTGCTTTAGTTATGTTATGTGCTTGCTCCCCCTTCATTTTCTGCCATGATTATTAGCTTCCTGAAACCTCCATAGAAGCCCAGCAGATGCCAGGACCATGCTTTGTGTAAATCCTACAGAACTGTGAGCCAATTCAACCTCTTTTTAAAATAAATTACCCAGTCTCACGTGTTTCTTTATAGCAATGAAAGAATGGCATAATACACCATTCAAGAGCCAAGGCCTGGAATTGAAGACCCTAAGAACCTGCTTCGTGTTCTACTCCATTGTGGTGGACCTGGTACTAAAGGTGCAGGACAGTCACTTTTACTATTTCTGCTGCTTTTCTCAAGCAGAATAAGTCTCTTCCTGTAGCTATCACTGCTGAAAATGTGATGGGTACCCCCCGAAGCCCACACATCTCAGAGTCTTACCTAATACCCACAGCATATACTACCTGGCTGTTGGTGCTGATTACTCAGGATCTAACTGCTCTTTAATCAGCAGGTGATAAATTCTGCCAGGACTGAGTCCTACTTGTCAAGGAAGAAGGTCCCTTTATTGCTCAGGGTATGTCTAGAAATATCCTCTGGGAGGTAGATCATGGAAGGGGGGCCTCATGATTCTGCCCAGTGCCCTATCCTAGTTGCTAAGCTGGTATTTGGATCATTGGAACAGATCCTTCTGATGCACTTTTTAGTTTGCCAATTGAATTTTTCAGCTCCAGACTTCCTGTTGGATGTATTTTATTATCTCAATTTTTTAAAAAATTACCTGTTGGAATTATGAAGTCTCCTTCTGTGTTATTTTGGTTTGTTGAGCTTATCAAAACAGCTATTTTGAATTCTCCATCTTCAGTCAAATATTTATGTCATTCCAGGATTTGTCACTGGTGCCTTATTTAGTCTGTTTGGTGAGGACATGTTTTCTTGGGTGTTCTTGATGCTTCTAGATCTTTGTTTATGTCTGTGTTTTAACAAGTTAGGTATTTATTCTCAGAGTTTTTCTTGAGAGCACTTTCCTAGAATTTAAAGGAAATTGAGTATCATGACCTAAGCCTGTGGTTACTGCAGCCATTTTAGCACTAGGGGGTGCCATAAGCCCAGTAACTCTGCAACACTTGCAGACTCCTAGATACACAGCCTTGATGGACTTGAGAAAAATAAGAAAGACTTCTCTGGGTTTTCTTTCAGGTGAAGTCTGTCACTCTCTTTCTCCCATGCAAAAGGAGTCTCTTTCTGTGATGAGCTGCCTGGAGTTTGGGAAAAGGAGATGTGGGCACTTTTGTGGCCCTAAAACGTGGCACCTTAATGGGTCCCACCAGAAGTCCTTAGCTTCCTAGGCCAGCACAGTACTGGGGCTCACCCAAGCCCTGTGGTTTCTACTCTCTGGCTGTCCCTGATGTTTATGCAAGGGCCAAGACCTCTTTAGTCAGCAGGTCATGAATACTGCTGGCACTGGGTCGGTTCCACCAAGGTAGCAAATCACCTTCTGGCCCAGGGTAAGTTCAAAAACACCATCCAGGAGCAAAGGCCTAGACTTAGGGGCAACAAGAATCTGCCTGGTGCTTTATTTTACTGTGGCTGAACTTGTACCCAAATTACAAGATAAAATCCTCTGTAATCGGCTCTCTCTTTTCCCCAGGTGGAAAGAGTCTCTCCCTGACTGCACTGCCTGGAGTTAGGGGGAAAATGATGTAGGCAATGCTGTAGCTACCACAGTTGGTGTCGTATTGGGCCACACACCAAGCCCATTGACTCTAAGCCCAGTGCAGCACTAAGGCTTGCCCGAGGACTGTAACCTTGTGGCCTGACTGCCACTCAAATTTATTCAAAGCCTCAGACCACTTAAGTTAGCTGGTGGTGAAGACTTCTGGGACCAGGATTTCTCCTACTGGGGCAAAGGATTCCTCTTTGGCCCTGGTCTAGTGTGAATGCTCTCTCTGTGGGTGCCCGCAGAATTCTGCCGTGTTGTGTTCCAGTGTGACATGGTAACACTGAGTTCCAATGTAAATTTCCACACTCACTTTGCTCTCCCTCCCCCAAGCATACAAATTCTTTCTTCACACTGAACTTCCTAGAGTTGCAGGATGGATGATGTAGGCAATTCAAGACTATCCTTCCTACCATCTTCAATGTCTTTTTAAAATTATGACGTTAAAACAAAGTACTGTGATCGTTCACCTGATTTTTTGGTTCTTATGGCGGTGCTTTCTTGCTGAATAGTTGTTCAATTTGGTGTTCCTGTGGGGTCATGTTTACTGGAGGGTTCTATCGAACCATGTTGTTCCACCTCTCCTCTCAATCCTATATACATTTTCCCCTATAACGTTCTGTGTTCTGTATAAGGGAGTATGTGTATGCTTATATTTATGACTGTGTGTGTGTGTGTGTGTGCACTTGTACAGTTTTCCTGTGTTTTTGCCAATAAAATATGGATTTTTATTATGGTTTATAGAACACCAATAAGGGTGAAAATAAAAGGTATTTGATACGGTATAAAATAATCTTCTTCTAAAATGTCAACACTTTTTATTTGTTTTAAATGCTTACCTATTATAAAAAACATTTTCAAATGATAAATTTCTAATTAGGTATAGTAAAGCTATTTGATGTGAGTGGAATAATTTGAAATAATTATTTGTCAACACTTTTTATTTGTTTTAAATGCTTACCTATTATAAAAAACATTTTCAAATGATAAATTTCTAATTAGGTATATAGTAAAGCTATTTGATGTGGGTGGAATAATTTGAAATAATGATTTGTCTCATTGTCTATTGTATAATTCTGTTTTATATGTGTGAATATATCTGTGGGACTTAATGGGGATATTAGTGAGTGACATGAAGATAACACAAATTATTTTGAAGCATATTAGAATAAAAGATAATTCTGATGACAGAAAATATATAAAAAAAGAAAGGGAGAGAAGGAAAGACCTGTTTAATTTTTATCAGGTCCCTATGTACATTTCTTCTTACCAAGTATTGGAAAAGAAAGATTTTTGTGCCTGATTGAGTCTAATAAATCCACAGACATGCTGATGAGTCAAAATATAACAGCATTGTTGTATCATGAGGCACAGTGTGTTTTCCATGCTTATATTTGAGTTATTACAATTCAGGATTTTTACATATGACTAATTCAGTAGCAAGTTTATTTTATGAAAAATATGTTATATTCTAGACAGATACTTTTTCCTATTCAGCCATCTTATAAAAACTTTTATGCTATCATAAGTTATCAAACAATAAAATCATTTTATTGCATTTGAGAACAGACACATAACATACTGGAATTTGTTAGTCAGAGAATATGATTTGTAGAGAACAAAATATGTTACAAAAATTCTCATGTATTCTGTTTGCCAACCTGAGGCTATTTCCAAAAGTAAGACTCAAGGCCTTCATTTCATATTGTGCTACATAACATCTGGATTATGTTTAATTACATGAGGAGAGCAAAGTGATCTAAAATTCTTTATATTCTATACAGAGACATATGTTAGGTCCTTTTAATTGAAAATCTTTATTTGCTTTGTTTATAACATTCCAGAATAATAAACAAGTCCTGCTCACTTACACATTCAGTGGCTGGAGGCTAGTATACCACGTGAACCTGCCAGGAGATGTTGATATACCTGGTGATGGCCATCTTGCCACATTAACTATTTTAACTGAGGTTACTCCTTTGCATTAGATCAATAATAGGGAATAGTCTACCTCACTAGCACCATTTCACAGCTGGAATGATGATGCTGAGTGATAGTTCTCAGAAACATTTGGTTAGGCTAATTTCTATTATAAACAGATTCCCGGAAACACACACACACATGCACACGCACACACACACACACACACAGTCTTTCTCTCTCTCTTTCTCTTCTTTTTAAATTCGCATTTGTTTCGTCCTGCCTGTACTCTTTGCCAAGAATTCTACCAGCTGGCCTGTGGGAGATGTTTGCAAAAATGTTTGAATCTCCCTTCTTTCTCCTCTAAACCTTTGTTTCACCACAATAATGAACGGGACAAATGTTCACATTTTCCAAAAGTTTATTATTTGCAAGAAAAACACAAAAGCTCAAGTAAAATGAGTGTTCACTTGCTGGGAGACAGCCAAGTACAAACAGATGTTTAGCTTTTGTGGATTAACTTTTCGGTTTCTGAGTTTGACTGTAGAAGGACACTTTGTGCTTTTAGAGATGGATTGATTCCTAGTATCGGCATTCTACCTCATAAACGGCATAATTTCCCAGCCATATCCTGACCTATAATTTACCAGCCATATCTTGGCCCATCCAAATGGTAGTGAACTTCTTGTCATTTCAGTGTCTAAACGCAAAATTGTGTATCCTCCCAGGTGATTATAGTGAGATCAGCCTTAGACAGAAGGCCTGGATCCTGCTTCTTTGCAACTAATCCCTCCTGTGAGCCTAGGGAATTATATCCCCTCCCTAGGTATTAATTTCCTGTGTTATTAGAATACCATCTAAGATAATGTAAGTCCAAATTCTCCTAATGTATGTTAATTCTCATGGGGAAAATATTGACAGTCAAAAGTTCATTGGAAATAAACTCTTAATAGATGACATCACCTTTATTCTTGTTATCAATCTGGACAACTTAATTTATACACCTTGCGGAGATTTTTCAAAAGAGTCCCCCCTCCAAAAAGAAAGCCAGTGGGAAAAAGAGGCAGCTAGATACTATGAGCAGGCTCTGAACCAGACGGCTTGTGTGAAGATCTGTTTCTTCTTACCAGTTGTGTGACCTTGGGAAAATCACTTAAATTGTTCAGAAACTTGAGAAGCCTCAGTTTATTCATCTGTAAAATGGATATAGTGATAGTACCTACCACATAGAATTGTTGTGAGGTTTAAATGAGTTAATACATAGTATAAACTGTAAGTCCTTAGAAAAGATAACTATAATTTCTCCATGACGTTATTTGACAAATCAAGAAATTAGAAAGCATACAGAGATTTATGAGATAAAGGTAGGCTCCAAGGTAAAGAAATACAATCATGTCACATATACTCTTATTGAACTTTAGCATCTTTGAATTATGATCTAATACTACCACCACTATTTTCTCACAGTATACAATGCAGGAAACATTTCTTCTGGGCCTACTATGTGTCAGGCTCTGATTCACATGATGACATGTCCTCTCTGTAAAAGGGGAAATTGAAAATACTGATATTGTACCATGGACTCAAATAGTTTGCTATGGTGCCCACAGTAGTTCAACATGCAACCCAGTTGTATTTATTAAATTGTTAACTATAAACTAATCTTCATTTAACATCAAATACAACAATATTATTGAATACATTTAATTAACAAGGACATTGGAAAGCTGAATGATATGGTTTGAATCTGTGTCCCCTCCCAAATCTCATGTTGAATTGTAATCCCCAGTGTTGGAGGTAGGGCCTGGTGGGAGGTGACTGGATCATGGGGGTTGATGCTTTGTGAACGGTTTAGCACCATCACCTCGGTGGTGTATTCATGAGAGGAAGGGAGTTCTCACGAGAGCTGGTTATATTAAAGTGTGTAGCATCTCCCCCCACCTCGCTCTCTCTTGCAGCTGCTCTGGTCATGGAAGACATGCCTGCTTCCCCTTCTGCCATGATTATAAGTTCCCTGAGGTCTCCCTCAAAACAGAAGCCACTATGCTTCCTGTATAGTCTGTAGAACCATGAGCCAATTAAACCTCTTTTTCTTATACATTATGCAGTCTCATGTATTTTGTTATAGCAGTGCAAGAATGGAAAAATATACCCAATTCTTAATTTTGTAATTAAAATATATTTTATAATTTATATTCTAATAATTAGTAAATGTTTGAGGTGCTAAATATTAATCAGTATAGCCTTTTTTATATTTCAGAACTAATCAGCTGGTCATGAAAGGAGAGACACATATATTTTTCCCATATACTTGTAATAGCCATTTTAAAGTATATTTAAAAAATTCCATTGGTAACAGTGACCTACACTCTAAACTTTCATAAATCATAAATAAGCTTGACAATAAGTATGTGAGATCTTAAAAGAAAATGCTATAAATCTCTGTTGAATTTATCAAGAAAGCATGAATAAATGATGAAGCATATTATGATGTTGGACTGGGGATCCCAATATTTTAAAACTGTTTGTTTCTCTCCAAAGTAATTTATAAATTTATTGAAATATTAATGAAAATAATAACATAGTTTGAAACTTCACAGTTGAATCCAAAAGATCATATAGAAAAACAAATGAGTGAGAACTGTCAAAATATTTTTATTTTATGAGGGGAATTGACCTGTAAGATGAGAAAGCACACTAAGAAAGTAATTTAAGCTGAGTAGTACTGCTACACGAACTAACAAGTAGATCAAGGGAATAATTCAGAAACAGATTTTTGTGTTTGTGAAAATTTATTATAGCCTATTTTAAATCAGTAAAAAAAAAAAAGGTGGTTTATTATTCTTTTGATAATTAGAAATAATTGTGTTGGGACAATTGGATAGCTATATATAAGAAAGTTTCATTTTGTGTTTTATATCATACCCTCTAAAATATTCTGGTAAAATTAAATATTTTAGTTAAATACATATATATATATATATATATATACACATATATATTCAAAATTATATAATCTTTGTAAAGAAAATATTTTTCTAAGAAAACAAAATCTATAATAAACAGATGAACAGATATGCTTATTAATTAAAAATATTGTACATCAAAATATACAATGGGCAAGGTTAAATATTGTAGTCACTGCAAACATGCAGTATATATAACAGAGAAACGATAAATATCACAATATACAGTGAATTTATATTAATAAGAAAGAAAAGAATGAGTAGCTCAAAAGCAAATGAGCAAAGGATGAGAATAGAATAGAAACATACACACACACACAGACACAGTCAATAAACTTTTTAAAAGACATTCTACTTCAATAATAATCAAATAATGAAAAGTAACATAGCTACAAAAAGAGAAATAATGTAACCATGAGATTATTGTTTTTCATTTATTGTTTCAGCAAATAATGAGGAAAAATGATTTCTTCCAGCTCTAAGTTCTCAAGATACTGCAGAATCAAGTATTATCATTAACTCTTTTAGTGAGAATATAAATTAATACAGTTTTGGAGGGGTTAATTTGACAATACTTTTTAAAACTAAAATTCCCCTATTCTTTTAGTCAGTATTTCTACTTGTATGCATCTATCTTATAAAACTACTGTGTACAGAGGGTAATGAACAAGGGTGGTTTATTATTCTTTTAATAATTAAAAATAATAGGAAATAATGTTATGTTCAACAGTAAGAAACTGAGTGAAGAAATTGTGGCGTATCCATACAAAGGCAAACTATACGGTCATTAACAAGAATGAGGTGAAGACATATATACTGTCATAAAAACCTGATCACAGTACATATTTAAAAATAAATTATAAAACAGTATGCATATAGTATAATCCCTTTAAAATATGTTATTAATAATATATGTTTGAATATGTATAGAAAGCAAAATGGAGAAATATGAACCATTAATCCTATTAGCGATTGTCTTTCTGGGGTTGTAAGGATGTCACTCCCACATTATATATTTTTATAATGTTTGAATTTTTATCACAAACATATAAATTTAAGAACAAAAATAACTAGAGTGGAAAATAAAAATGCCTTCCATCACCATCAGTCCTGCTTCAGCAGGGGACATATCTCCTCAAGATAGTTCAGAAGGTTGAATAATAAGAATTCTAGATCCCTTAGAATGTCACTGATGGAATTAAAGAGGCCTTTGCTCACTGCTGTCTCTCTTCCCATAAGTCACCATTCAATTTTCACACGTAGGTAGGACAGTAACATTGTTGACTAAAGTAAGGTGTAAGAGAGTAGCTTCTGTCCTGTATAAAGTACCCAGCAAGAGGATAAATACTGATTTTCTTTATCCCACGGGTAACTGGTGACTCAGAATGGGTCTTAGCAGGCAGTTTCTACTGTGGTTCAGACAGTTTTCCACGGACAAAACTTCTTACAGGAAAGAAGCATTTACTATTCAGAATCACACTATGAATGAGGTGGACCCCTCACCTCTCCTGCTTCTCCAGTCTCTTGAAGTCAGGTCAGGAGTGACCAGAGGATGTAGACTTCAGAAGCCTGTCAGCTCTAATTTGACAAATCAGAGGACTGACTCTGTGTGGATAAGAGATGTGAGAATGGACATGTCACCTCAGGCCACCAGGTCTGTCTTTTCTAACCCTATAATCTGAGTGTTCAGAGGCTTAGGAGCTGATTCAAATCATTGTGCCTGTCAGTGTGCCTCAGTGGAATGGGCCTGAACTCTTGGGCACAGAGAACTCCATATCAGAAAGCTCGTCATTTAACGCAGTCACATGGCAAAAGCCCATGTGCCCACCCCTGGAAGCCCCCCCGGAGTCCACCATGCTAGGAGCTGCCATGATGGGGCCAGATCGAGTCACCCACCACCAGGGTAGCAATGTAATTGGGCGTGGAGGGGCGGGCGGAGTAGAGCCCCAAGGCTGATCTGGGCCCAGAGTGGGGCCACGCTCCACAGAGCTGGCTGGAGCCAGGAGCAAGTAGGATCTTCACCCTCCTGGGCACAACTGCAGCAGCATCTCACTCCAGACAGCGGAGGAGAGGCTTGGCTCAGAAGTGGTTCACTGGACTCTGTGAAGGTTATAGGGTGGAGAATGCGGTATTAAGGTATGTGTTAAAACTGAAAAGCTAGAACGTTAGGAGAGAAAATGTGCATGGAAAGATCACCCTGAGAGAAAAAGGGGAGCGTACTTAGAGTGTGATGAAGTGTCCTGGGGCCTCAGATGAATCCCAGTTCCCAATGAACAGAGTGCTCAATGGAAAGGAAGGTGATGAAAGCACTACGGCACAGTGAGAAGAAAGAAAGGGAGGACCGTGGCCTGCTCTGTGGGATACTGTTGCTTTTATTAGTCTTCAATGCCCTCACAATGACCACCTCCCATTGGTCTTCAGGTTGTTTCACAAAGACCTTGTGCTAACGCAGTGGTTTCAACCAGGGACAATTTCGCCTCTATCTCTACAGGATATTTGGTGATGTTTGCACACAAATTTCGTTGTCAAAACTTGGGAGATGCTACTGGAAATTAGTGAGTAGAGGTCAGGAATGCTGCTAAACACCATGCAGTGCACAAGATATCCCCCACAACAAATAATTAGCCCCAAATTTCAACTGGATTGAGGTTGAGAAATCCTGCACTAAACATTTCCTTTGACTCAGTTGAAATACTCAAGAAATTCTTCTACGGAATGCTAGAGTTCACCATGGCATGCTATGGGCCCTGTTTGTAACAGACTAAGTTTATCTACTCAAATCTTGGGTGTTAAGGGGAATTATAGGCCCTTCTGTTATAAACAGAGAAATTTTGACAAGGGGATTTTTATCTCTTTCCTCTAGAGTCACAGGACAGTGAAAGATTTTGGAAATAATGATGTGAAAAATAATTCTATTTTTTCAGTAAGATTCAGAAGCTTATATTTTCTTGGAGGGATTATACAAAGATGTGACTTCCCGTTAATTTCCTTATTGGTCCAGAATTAAGAGATTACTTAGGCTCCAGAATAAGAATCTTATTTTATGCATTTAATCCCAGGATGTGACTGATCTGCTCTGTTTTCTATTGTTGCATAACAAAGTACAACAAATTCAGTGGCTTCAAACAATCTCCATTTATTATCTCACGGTTTTCATGGGTCAGAAATACAGGAAAGCATAGCTCAGTCCTCTGCTCAGGGTTTTCCAAGGATGAAATCAGGATGTTGGCCAAATTGTTTCTCATCTTAGCCTTGAAGTGATCCTTTAACTTAAAAATTAGGCTGGGCAAGGAGGCTCGTGTATACAATCCCAGCACTTTGGGAGGCCAAGGTGGCTGGATCACCTGAGGTCAGGAGTTCAAGACTAGCCTGGTCAGCATGGTGAAACTCTGTCTCTACTAAAAATACAAAAAAATAGCTGCATGGTGGCTTGTGCCTATAATCCCAGCTGCTTGGGAGGCCGAGGCAGGAGAATCACTTGAACCCAGGAGGCAGAGGTTGCAGTGAGCCAAGATTGCACCACTGCACTCCAGCTGGCCTGGGCAAAGAGTGAGACTCCATCTCAAAAAATAAATAAATAAATAAATAAATAAATAAATAAATAAATAATTTTTAAAAATGGTCAGTTACAGAATCAAGTTCCTTGTGGTTGTAGAACTGAGGTATCCCTTTTCATCCTGGCTGCCATTCTGGAGCTACTCTCAGCTCCTGAAGACATCTACAGTTCCCTGCTACATGGCTCTCTGACAGGCCTACTCACATTAGGGTGTTTGCTTCTTCAAAGCTAGCAGGAGAATTTCTCACTATGATGGCAGTGGCAGGCTGTCCAAGGTGGTCACTGCCATGATGCCAGCTGCAGCAGGGAGGCACAGATGGTGGCAGCAGGAATGGCTGTAGGAGCAGAAGTGGCGGTGGTGGGTCCCCTGTGCTCCGTATCCCCGAGGCAGCCGACTGTGCCACCCCCACCCTCGCATGGCCCCAGAGCCTCTGCCGTGGTGTCAGCCTCGCTCCCCACCCTGTCTTGGGAGCCTGCAAGCACCTTGCTGAAGGCACATCCAGGACTAGTGGGGCCATCCCTGAAAGCATCGAGTTTGTTTGTGCAGAGTTGGCTGGGGCCAGTGCCACCTGAACCTTGCCTGCTGCCATTGCAGGGAAAATGCAGAGAGAAGGTGGGAAATCCCTAGATCCCACCCCTGCGAGGCCCCTGGTGTCCACCATGCTAGGAGCTGTCGTGATGGGGCCAGATCGAGTTACCCACCAGCAGGGTAGCAATGTGGTTGGGCATGGAGGGGTGGGCAGTGTAGGGCCCCAAGGCGGATCTGGGCCCAGGGTGGTGCCATGCTCCACAGAGCTGGATGGAGCCAGGAGCAGGTAGGATCTTCACCCTCCTGGGCACAGCTGCAGGCACCCAAGTCACAGCTGTGGACCTGGGCCTCCATGTGCTCTCGGGGACCAGTAGCAGGCAGGAGTCCTGCCATCCCAGGTGCAGCTGCAGCTGCCCTGCTACAGCTGTGGATCTGGGCATCTCTGTACTTTTGGGCACCTGGGAAGACTACTCTCTTGCTCCTGCAGGCTTAGAGGTGTCTTCTCCTGCTGCCTGGCCTCTCCCTATCCCCGGCTCCTGCTCCAATCTCAGAGCAGGGTTGGAGCCAAGTCCAGGCACTGTTGCAGCCTGGCCAGGTGTGCACATGCTTGGGACAGTGCTGACACATTAGGCCCCTGCCGCCTCAGCCCCCTCCAGACTTGGGCACCAACAAGCATGGGAGGGAGGCTGAGGTGGATGCTTATGGCAGCTTGGCACTGGCCTGCAGGTGCCCCTTGGCATGAACAGCCCAGGAGCCATATATAGCAGCAGGAGGCAGACAGGCTTCTGGGTGGAAGGGGGCAGGTCCCCAGTGAAATCTCACCTTCCAGTCAGGGAGGGCTTGAAGCCTGGGACTGGGCTGCCAGTCCCACGGACTAGAGTGTAAACTTGCGGTGCTCTTTCTGGGACTGCCCATGGCTGCCCATGGACCAATCAGCACACACTTTCTCCCCTCTGAGGCCCATAAAAGCCCCAAACTCAGCCAGACTCAAAGAGACAACAGGACGACCTACCTGCAGAGAAGAGCTACCATCTCTGCTGAGAGCTGAACACTTGTTGGGATGACCTTCCCAGCACAGAGGAGCTATCCTATGTGCTGAGAGCTGAAAACTTGTTGGGACAAACTGCCTAGTAGAGAGGAGCTACCCTCTCTGCTAAGAACTGAACACTTATTGGGACACCCTGGCTATGGAGAGGCGCTACCCACTGCAGGTCTCCTCTGAGCTGTTCTATTACTTAATAAAGCTCCTTTTCATCTTGCTCTCCCTCCACTTGTCCATGTACCTCATTCTTCCTAGATACAGGACAAGAACTCAGGAACCACTGAATGAAGGGGCTAAAAGAACAGTAACACAACCAGGGCTGAAACATGCCCCTTGCTTGCCACATTGCAGATAACAAGAAGAGGAGAGAGAAGGAGAGAAGTGCCATGGCCCTTTGGGGAGCCTAGACCTTGGATCTCCTTGAGCAAGGGTTATGACACCTTCTTTAGGGCTTTGCAGTTCCTGGCATCTCCAAGCTTTTGGGATTTCACTGCATTCCCTGGTGTCAGCTGTGGAAGCTTCTTACGGTATGCCTTGTCCAGCCACAGCCTTGAAGGGAGCCGGAGCCCATGCTGGCACCTGGAGCTGCCTGCCCCACTGCAGCCAGCGTGCCTGGCTGTGTGCAGCAACTGGACCCCATGCTCGCTCACACACCCCTCATTGCTCCATGCCTTGGAAGATGTGGGATCCAGGCTGGTAGCATAAGCCAACCACAGCCTACCAGGCCGAGAGGGCAGAATGAGTCCAGCAGGCCAGAGCAAAACTCAGGCAAAGGCACCGCTGGCCACAGAGGTTTCTGGCTGGTGAAGTGACACCGACAAAGATCCTGTAACAACTCCATTCTGCTAAAATGGAATCTTTTATAATGTAATATAAGCACTTGAGTGACTCTGCCATCCCCTTTGCCATATTTTATTGGTTAGAAGGAAGTCACAGGTTCTGCCCATAAGAAAAAGACTGAATTGTACAAGGACATGTGCCTCCTTGAGTGCCATCTTGGAGAATGCTGCCTAACACAAAATCTTTCTTCTACAATTTACTCTTCCCCAGGTTGGCTTTAGATTTTGGCTTGTAATTCTGCTCTCTTGGCGAGATTATTCTAATCTGGCCGGCCAATAAATGTAGATTACATTTGGAGGTTGCAAAAGATCTCGCAGGACCAACTGAAGAGAACAACCTTCTCACCTCCCTTTTGTGGGGGCCTGGACTTTTATTGCTACTGCCTCCTGATACTGTCACATTGTTTTCTCTGCTTAAAAAAATTAATTGAGAAATAATACATAAAATATGGATCTATCAGAAGCTGGTGCTAAATTGTTGGCAAGGGTGAACTTTCTCAAGGAAGAATGAAAGGCTTACAGCCCTTGGAGACCAGTTTCTCTTTGCCTAGGTATCTCAAGAAGAGCTGCATAAGCTATTATTTTCACATCTTGAATGTTGCTTTTGGTTTTCAATTACTTTCTAAGAAAGGCAAAAATAAAAATGTATCCTGGCATTTTAAGCATTTCCTGGCAACTAATTTTTAAATTATTTATAGATTTGCTGTCTTATTTAATTAACCTTTTTTGTTTGTTTGGCACCAAACTGTATGGTTGTTTCCTTGTCTTCCTGTTGTGCCTGAGCTCTGATATTCCAGACAGTATTTGAAATAAATCTTATAACTCTGATGTCTCAAAGTAGGCAGCAGAGATACCTGGCAGGTCAGTACTACTATTTCTTTAACTGCATAGCACTAACACACTCTAAGCTCACTTTTCACATAACAGGTAATGGTCTGTACCATTTGTTGTGTACTGTACATATAGATTAGCTATCAAGTCTCTCAGGGGATAATTCCCTTCATTTTGACATAAACTGATTTAGCAAATATAAATCTCAGCCCAAATATTCAAGTGTGCAAAAAAAATCATTTAAAAAATTTTCCTTAAATCAACTTAATGCTGACATGGAGGCCACATGTTTCCGAGTTGGTATGAAATCCCATCTCAATCATTATTGTGATGTTGTTCTTCACTGAGAATAGTAGGAGGATTTAGAAGGCTTTAGTTTGCCTCAAAAATAATAATTATAACCACCAACAACACGACCACCACCACCACCACCTCGACAGCTCCTCTGTGTATAGCAAGTGCTTTGTGCCAGGCACTGTTGTATGCAATTTAAGTGAGGGAATGGGTGGTTCGTTATTGCGGGCACTAAATCTTGTTTCAGAACTCTCTGTTTAAGAACCCTTAGACTTAACTTTTACTAACTGAGGGTGGGGCAGAATTGCTCCCTTTTCAGTGGACTTCTCTCTCTTGCTTTTCTGTCTTAGTCTGTTTGTGCTGCTTAGAACAAAATGCCATAAACTGAGTAGCTTAAAAACAACAGAAATTTATTTCTCACATTTCTAGATTCTTGGAAGTCCAAGATAAAGGACCAAGAAGATTCAGTGTCTGGGGAATGCCCTCTTTCTTGTAACTGGCGCCTTCTATTTGTTTCTTCGCATATCAGAAGGGCCAAGGGATCTCTGAGGTCTCCTTTATGAGGGCACTCTCATTCATATGAAGGCACCACCCTCATGACCTAATTATCTCCCAAAGGCCTCACCCTCTAATACTATCACATTAGGAATATGCTCCTTTCAGAACACAAACTCTAATAAAATAGAACCTTCTTTATTTTTTTCACTTGGCCTGTTTAACTTTTCTAGACAAGGACTTACACAATCATGGTGTGGTATGTTATAGTATGTTATGTTAGGCTGATATGATGTGATTTTGAAATGAAGCTTAAGACAATGAATCCAGCAAAACAAACTTTAGCATTTATGTATATTTAATATATATATATAAAATTTTCTCTATCCTACTCACCACCCTCATCACATTTCAGCCAATGATCATCATAGATTCTTTCAATCTTAGGTTCTTAGAGAATATGTAGCCCAATATTTTCAGTTTAATGTTGAAAAGCTAAGATTTGAACAGTTGACCTGCTCAAGGGCACATAGAACATTGACTGAAGAGCAGGAACACTTGGATTTCATATGAAAATGGGGTGGAGATGGGGTGGGCAAGGGAGGAAACAGTGGTGTAGCAAACACCAATTGAAACAAGTTCTTATAATGGTATCTGATTCTTTAGTTTCCCAACAACCCTGCAACTTAATTTTATTGTGTCTATCTTAAAGATTTTAAAGGATAGAGAAAAAGCGCTAATACTCAGAGTTTGACTTGTCTAAAGTCAAATGGCTGCATAAAAGTAGTATAGATTCTAATTTAGGTCTGTTGGGCTCTGTAATCGGCTGAATTATATCCCCTAAAATTCATATGTTGAAGTGTTAAAATCATGTAATTGTTTTCAGAAAGAGGAATCCTCACTTGTATCAGTCACTACACATTTATAATTTTGCCTTCGTTTTCTAAAAGAACAAACATTCGTTTTTTCTCTTTTGAGAACATTACTATAAGCTTAGAGACATGTGAAGATCTTCAACAAGATTGTAGTATACAAGCTATGTCATCCTTGTAATGATTTAGCTCTGAGTGGCTCTTGAATAAGATTTTAATCTATAGATACGAGTGATGTGCAGTTCATTGTGTGTTATGCTTGTCAAATTTTAAAAGATACCTTAAGGTACTGCTGATTGACAATTGAGATGTTATTCACTTGAAGAAGAAAGGTGTATTAGTGTGCTGTTAATGTCAGAAGAGTGATGGGCTATTTTTAATTACATATATAAAGAGATATCTGATAACAAGGAATGGCTGACAGAAGATGAGATTGAACCATTTATAAGTGTATATAAAGCTATCTGGATGGTTCAGGAATGTGTTAAAGACAAATTTCTCATTTCCGTTATTTTTGGGAACAAAAAAAGGTTGCAAGGTCATGAATTAACTTTCCAATCTGTCAGTACTATATTACAGAGAGATTTGGAAGGCTCAAAGCAATATTTTGCTCTCTGCTGAAAATCCAAATGAAGGGCACATTCCCATGCTTCTGTTTCGTGTGATTAGTCCAGCAGTAGAATGTGGCATACTGTTTTTATGGTATAGTTTTAGGTGGATTATTGATGAAAAACAAGTCAGCATGTGGAAATACGAACTATAAAAGTGCTCTGATGCTCCTATAAAGAACCCATGAACTGAAAGGATGTAAATGACATTCTTTCACTATCATGGTGAAACTATTCTATTGTCTTTCTAAATCAGTTTAAAGAAGGCAGAATTTTCTACCACTTAACACCTACAGCTACCACCGTGCCCTGACCTTTTTTTATTTTTATTTTTTGCAGTATAGATTTGTTTCAGTCATTGATTGATCTATTCATTCCACCAATATTTATTGAGAGGCTAAGATATTCCAGATATTATGCCAGGTTCTGGGGATTCATCAGTAAGTATTATAGATACAAGTTTGGAACTAATGTAATTGTGGAAAAGACTGGTGTTAATTAAATAGTCACAAGGATCAGCATAAAATAACAGTGCCACGTGGCATGATGCTAAGTGACATGATTAGTAGATCATAACAGCATGATTTAAATTAGTGTCTTCATTAGGGTTCTCAGAAATAATTTTCTCTTGTTGCTAGGGTCCCCAAAGCAAATGCCATTTTACAGAAGACTGTTTTTTTGTGGGTTTTTTTTTTTTATCTCTAGTACTTTCTCTGAATTAGTTGAATATTTTACCTCTGAGATATGAAACTGGTTTGTGCACCTTGATTATAATATAAAAGGTTTAATTCCAGTGTCAATTCCATATTTGAAACAATAATGAATGATTGCTTTTAAAAAATCATTTCATTGAAATATTAATGGAAGAAAGTGCACATAGAATAATATATCTCAATGAACTATAAAAAATACACATATCCGTTTAATCAGCACCGAAATAAATAAATAAAAGATGACAGAATGGAAAGCTTCACCGATTGTCCCCTCCACGAAGACACCAAGTTAACAACTATCTACACAGAAAAAAAAAAAAAAAAAACCTTCAGAAGAACCAAAATTAAGGTGAGCACTCATACTACCTAGTTTTAACAGTATATCATTGAAAAAGGGACAAAAGATAAAAATCAGTCCTGAACCACAAGGCAACCAGAAAACAAATAACAAAATTACAGGAGTAAGTATTTACTTACTCCTATGTATTATTCAGTAGTAATATTGAATAGAAATGAACTAAATTCTCATATAGACTGGCTGAATGGATTGAAAAAAACAAGATCTGTTGACCTGTTGCCTACAAGAAACACACTTCACCTATAAAGACACATATAGACTAAAAATAAATGAATGCAAAAAAATATTCCATTCCAATGGAAAATAAAAAAGAGCAGGAGTTGCCATACTTACATCAGACCAAATTGATTTCAAAAAAAATCTATAAGAAGAGGCAAAAAAGGTCAATATAATGATAAAGGGGTCAATTCAGCAAGAGGATATAACAATTTTAAATATATATGCACCCAACACTGGAGCATGTAAATATATAAAGGAAATATTATTTGAGCCAAATAGAGAGATAAGCCCCAATAAAATAATAGCTGGAGATTTCAACACCTCACATTCAGCATTAGATAGATCTTTCAGGCAGAAAGTCAAAAGCAACAACAAACGTACTTAATCTGCACTATAGGCCAAATAGATCTAATAAATATTTATAGAACATTTCATCCAAGAGGTACAGAATACACATTTTCCACAGCACGTGGATTATTCTCAAGGATAGATCATATGTTAGGTCACAAAACAAGCCTTTAAATATTGAAAAACTTTGAAATAAATATCAAGCATCTTCCTTGACCATAATGGAATAAAACTATACATCAATTACAAGAGGAATTTTGGAAACTATACAAATAAATGAAAATTAAACGTATGCTCCTGAATGAGCAGAGGTTCAATGCAAACATTAAGAAAAAAAATTTTAAATGTCTTAAAATAAATGAAAATGGAAATATATTGTACAAAAACCTATGTTCTATAGCAAAAGCACTACTCAGAAAAAAGTTTGTATGCATCAGTGCCTACATCAAGAAGAGAAAAAGCTTCAAATCAACAATCTAATGATGCAACTTTAACAGAAAAGCAAGAGCAAACCAAATGCAAAATTGGTGGAAGAAAAGAAACAATAAAGATCTGACCAAAAATAAATAAAATGAAAATGAAAATACAAAAGATCAGTGAAACAAGTCGATTTTTTAAAAGTTAAAGAAAATTGACAGATTAAAAAAATATAAATGAATAAAATCAGAAATTAAAAAAAGAGATGTTACTACTGATACTGCAGAAATTCAAAGGATCATTATTGGCTACTATTAGTAACTATATACTAATAAATTGAAAAATTGAGAAGAAATTGACAATTTCCTAGTTACATACAACCTACCATGAGTCAGAAAAAACTGGAAAACCTGAACAGACCAATAACACGTAACAAGATCTAAGCAGTAATAAAAAGTTTCCCAGTAACAGCAAGCCCAGGACATGTTAGCTTCACTGCCAAATTCTGTCAGACTTCTAAAGAAACTATAGAACTATATATTTGTCTTTAAAAGAATCCTATTTAAACTCTTCAGAAAAATAGAGGAGGAGAGAGTACTTCCAAACTCATTATACCAGGCCAGAATTGCCCCAATACCAAAAACAGACAAAGACACATGAAAAAAAGAATGCTACAGGCCGATATTACTGATGAAGATTAACGCAAAAATCTTCAACAGAATTATCACAAATAGAATTAAAACATTGGAAAGATCATTACGACCAAGTAGAATTTATTCCATGAATGCAAGGATGATTAAACATACACACATTAATCAATGTGATACATCATAACAGAATAAAAGAAACTATAGGATCGATTCAGTTGATGCTTATGATTAAACATACACACATTAATCAGTGTGATACATCGTAACAGAATAAAAGAAACTATAGGATCAATTCAATTGATGCTTAAAAAGCATTGGGTAAAAGTAAACATCCCTTCGTGATAAAAACCCTCAAAAAACTGGGTAGGTAATAAAATCCATAGATGACAGATCACAGCTAGCATCATACTGAATGGGGAAAAGCTGAAAGCCTTTTCTCTAAGATCCAGAACACAGCAAGAATGCCCATTGTTACCACTGTTATTCAACATAGTACTGGAAGCTCTAGCTATCCTTGTTTGCAGATGATATGAGTTTACATTTGGAAAAACCTAAAAACTCCACAGGAAAACTATTGAACTGATAAATGAATTAACTAAAGTTGCAGAATACAAAATTAACATACAAAAATCAGCAGTATTCTATATGCCAACAGTGAATTATCTGAAAAATAAAGTAAAAAGGTAATCTCATTTACAATAGCTACACATATAATTAGATATGTGGGAATTAGCTAAACCAAAAAAGTGAAAGATCTCTATAATGAAAACAATAATATAATGATGAAGGATATTGAAGAGGACAGCAAAAAATGAAAAAAAAATTCTATGTTCACATATTGAAAGTATTAATATTTTTTAAATGTTCATACTACCCAAAGTAGTCAAAAGATTCAATACAATTCCTATCAAAATACCAATGACATTCTTCATATAAATTTTAAAAAGACCCTAAAATGTATAAGAACCACAAAATATCCAGATTAGATCAAGCTATCCTAAGCAAAGGAACAAAATTGGAGGAATCACATTACCTTGCTTCAAATTACACTACAGAGATATAGTAACAAAAACAGTGTGGCACTGGCCTAAAAACAGATACAAAGACTAATGAAATAGAATAGAAAACCCAGAAATGAATCCACACACCTACAGTGAACTCATTTTTGACAAAGGCGCCAAAAACTTATGCTGGCAAAAAGACAGTTTTTCCAATAAATTGTGCTGGGAAAACTGGATATTCATAGGCAGAAGAATGAAACTAGACCCCTATCTCTTGCAATATACAAATATCAAATCAAAATGGATTTAAAACTTAAATCTAAGACCTCAAACTATGAAACAACTTTACGAAAACATTGGGGAAATCTCCAGGACATTGGTTGGGGCAATGATTTTTTGATCAATACCCCACAAGCACAGGCAACCAAAGCAAAATAGACAAATTGGATCACATCAAGTTAGAAAGCTTCTGCACAGCAAAGGACACAATCAACAAAGTGAAGTTACAACCTGCAGAATGGGAAAAAATATCTGCAAACTACCCTTTTGACAAAGGATTCATAAGAATATATAAGAATCTCAAATAACTCTATGAAAAATCTAATAATCTTATCAAAAATGGGCACAATATTTGAACAGACATTTCCCAAAAAAAGACATACAAATGGCAAATGGGCATATTAATAGGTACTCAACATCATTGATCATGTGAGAAATGAAATCAAAACTAAAATTAGGTATCACCTCACCCCAGTAAAAATGGCTCATATTCAAAAGAAAGGCAATAACAAATGCTGGCTAGGATGTGGAGAAAAAGGAACATTTATGCACTGTTGGTGGGAATGTAAACTAGTACCACCACATGGAGAACAGTTTGGATGTACCTCATAAAAGTAAAAATTGAGCTAGTATATGATTCAGAAGTTCTGTTTGGTATATACACAAAAGAAAGGAAATTATTGAAAATATATCTGCACTTCTATGTGTGTTGCAGCACTGTTTACAATAGTTAAGACTGAGAGGCAACTTAAGTGTTCATCAAAGGATAAATAGATAAAGAAAATGTGGTACATAAACACAATGAAGTTATATTTATCCATAGAAAGTATGTGATCCAGTCATCTGCAACAACATGAATGGAACTGGAGAGCATTATATTGAGTGCAATAAGCCAGGCACAGAAAGACAAATATTGCATGTTCTCAAATATTTATGGGGTCTAGAAATGAAATCAATTGAACTCATGGACATAGAGAGTAGATATATGGTTACCAGAGGCTGGAAAGGGTAGTTGGGGGTTTGGAGGAAAGTGGAAATGGTTAATGTGTCCAAAAAAAGTAGAAAGAATAAGACCTACTTTTTGATATCCCAATAGGGTAACTTAATAATAACTTAATTGTATATTTCAAAATAAATAATGTAACTGTGTTGTTTGTAACACAAAGGATAAATGCTTGATGGAATAGAAACCTCATTCTCCATGATGTTATTATTTCACCTTGCATGCCTGTATCATGTACCCCATAAGTATATACACCTATCGTGTACCTCGAATTTTTAAAACTTAGAAAAAAAAATCAAGAAATAGAACATTATCCATTTCCCAGAAGCCCCCTTTATGCCACCTCTGACTATATGTCTTCAAAACAAATTGGTGAGCATTTGTCTTAGAAAATTAGCCCACAGATGTCTAATCACCCTCATTGGCACCTGAGCAACACAGTTGTTGCTTGCCTGGTCACATTTGTCAGAGGAGTAGTTTGTAGATGTTTTCCCCCATTCAGAGTCAGGATGGCACTGAGCTTATTCTGTAACAGGCAGGCATGGTAGATGTCACCAAGGAGTAGCCTAAGGCACTACGTCCATGTGGTTGATGTGGCAGTCCTTAGACCAGCTGATGGCTATTCCACCTCTGACCAAACAAGGAAGGACCCTATTTCCTTGAGAAATCATAAGCCGTGATGACGGCTTCATCTGTCTTTCTTGGCTGTGAATGTGCTCCAAACTCTAATTGGAATGGGAAATATTTGTAATCTTTAACTCATTTATTTGTTTAGGGATCCTATTCTCTCTTCTCCATACAGCCTTGAGAAGTTAAAGGTAACATCTGAAAGTGTACAATCTTTATCTGCTCCCTATGATTTTTATTCTCTGCCTGAAGATCCACTCATTAGAAGTAAAATAATGTGTTCCTATCTCCACCAATGCAACTGGAAAATTAGTCCTTAAGCAATTTAGTACACCTAGTTAGATAAGTCAGGGAATAAGCCTTAAGTATGACATTCAAAGTGAAGTCAGAAGAATGAGCAAGAGTTAAGAAGGCAAATTGGGAGGGAAGAACATTCTATAAAGAGAAATAGCTCATGCAAAAGCCTTAGGGCAGGAGAGAGAAGAATACATGAACAGATATTATTAGAGGAAAGAATGATGTGAGATGAAGCTGTTACAAGTTAGATGCTAGACTATGTAGGGCCTTGTAGGTCATGTAATAATTTTTCCCCTTTATTCTAAGCATAATGGAAGCCTCCTCTTTAATACAGGAAGGAACAGTTATGTGAAGTGAAGTGACCAAATTTATATTTGGAAAAGATCAACCTGGCTACAATGTGAAGAATAAAATGTCAGGGCATAAGTACAGAACTAAGAATAGCTAACAAGGAGGCAGTAAGTGGAGGTGATAAAGGTAATAAGTATGAAAGCCAGGATTTGAACGCAGGCATACTGGCTACAAGATCAATACATTTAAACACTATGCATAACTATATTTGGCTAGTCATTTGGTAAGAAATGAATCACATTTAGTAAGAGATGATGGTTACTTGGATTTAAAAGGATGTGGTGGAGACAGAAAAAAGTAGACCAATTTGAAAAACTGTTAGAAGATAAAAATGATAGAATATGGTGACGAGTTGAGGAAAGGGGAGTTAGAGGTACATAATAATGACTTTTTAGGTTTGGAATGTGCAAATGTATCTGTGCTGGTATCATGCACTGATACAGGGAATGCCAGATGAACACCAGGTTCAGGAGAGAGAATTATTTTATTCCGGAATGTCTCGAGTTTGAGAGAGCTATGAAACAATTGGCAGGAGAGTGATGTCACATGAGCAATAGTCTATATGGGCCTAGGGCTCAGAGACTGAATATATCAATGTGTGAATCATCAGCATATATTATATTGATTACCTACATCTGAGACTTCAGAAACTTTAATATTGAATGTTCAAGTAGAAGAGGATGAACATACATAAAACACAGAACAAGAGCAGACAGAGTGGTAAGAACAGGAGAGAAAGATGAGGAGAACAGGAGAGTCTTGTTAAGTCCCAGCAGTCAGAGTATGGGTGTTACAAATATCAGTGAGAGGTAAAAAACTTTGATTGAGGCCGGGCGCGGTGGCTTACGCCTCTAATCCCAGCATTTTGGGAGGCCGAGGCGGGCAGATCACAAGGTCAGGAGATCGAGACCATCCTCTAACGTGGTGAAACCCTGTCTCTACCAAAAATACAAAAAATTAGCCGGGCGTGGTAGCAGACGCCTGTAGTCCCAGCTACTCGGGAGGCTGAGGCAGGAGAATGGTGTGAACCTGGGAGGCAGAGCTTGCAGTGAGCGGAGATCGCGCCACTGCACTCTAGCCTGGGCGACAGAGCGAGACTCCGTCTCAAAAATAAATAAATATATAAATAAATAAAATAAACTTTGATTGAAAAATGTCTTTATCTTACATAATTATAGTTTGGTGAGGTGATGGGGATGCAAGTCCAACAGCAAAACTTAAGAGTGTCAAAAAGAAAAGTACAACAAATTTAAAGATTTTAATTGGCTTTATTTGTGATTCTAGAATCAGGCAACATTTCATTCCATAAAATAGAATAAATGTCTTCTGATGAGCCAAGCAGAGGAGGTTGGCTTTAGAAACCTAGGAGAGCTGGAGAAATCAAAAACAGAATAAAAAGCAGATTAAGTTACTGTCCTTGTAAGGCAGAAAAAGGGAAAGAGAATAATAGAGAAATAACTGGTTTACATCAGGTTTTTAAAATGCGTTTATAGATAGGGTCTCGCTCTGTGGCACAGGCTGGAGTGCAGTGGTATAATCAGAACTCACTGCAGCCTCGATCTCCCAGGCTCAAATGATCCTCCCTGCTCAGCCTCCCAAGTAGCTGAGACTACAGGCACATACTAGGATGCCTGCCCAATTTAAAATATGTGTGTGTGTGTGTGTGTGTGTGTATGGAGAGAGAGAGAGAGAGAGAGAGAGAGAGAGAGAGAGACTAGGACTGGCTATGTTGCCCACACTGGTCTTGTACTGCTGAACTCAAGCAATCCTGCCACCTTGGCTTCCCAAAGTGCTAGGATAACAGGCATGAGCCACTACACCCAGCCTAGGTAACCTTTTTGTGTAAGAATTAAAGCAGAGGAAACTTCATTATCATGTCAATTGAAACTGGCCTGTTTGGGAAATTAGGCTGTTCTCTCTCTCTCTCTTCCCATCTCTCAGTTTTAGTTTGATGATGTGGAACTTCAGCATGAGTGACTCTATTCTGATTTTTCATCTGGTCTTTTTGATCCTAATACAGAATCTCAGGCCACCACAATGGCCTTTTATTGTTTTTATTTAACAGGAGTAGTTAGGAATTGAGGAAACAAAACTAAAAAAAGTAGGCAGCGTTTAGATATTGGCCTATGAAAGGAAGAAGAGAAATTGGAAAGTACTGAAGAATGGTGATACGTTTGTTTTAGGCTGGGAGCGGTGGCTCACTCCTGTAATCCTAACATTTTGGGGGTGAATCACCTAAGGTCAGGAGTTCAAGACCAGCCTGGCTAACATTGTGAAACACTTTCTCTACTAAAAATACAAAAATTAGCTGAGTGTGATGGCGGGGACCTGTAATCCCAGCTACTTGGGAAGCTGAGGCATGAGAGTCACTTGAGCCCAGGAAGCGGAGGTTGCAGTGAGCCGAGATTGTACCACTGCACTCCAGCCTGGGGAATAGAGCGAGCTGTTTTAAAAAAAAAAAAAAAAAAAAAAAAAAAAGAGTTTTAGAGTTCTTTTAATGAAATACTTGAGTAGGCTTAATAAATTAAAAAGAGGAAGATTTTGAATCGATATTGCCTCTATTTTCTGTATTATCATTTACCAAAGTTACATTTCTTTCCCCAGTGAATGAAAGTCATTGAAAAAATACAATACGGTTTGCCTGACAAATTGATAGAACATCTTCTTAGAAGAAAGGAGAATTAGTTTCTTTTAGAAGACTTTAAACAATAACAATATTAATACTACTAAAAACACCACCAATGACATCTAAGATAGTTTGGATTTTTATCCCCACGCAAGTATCATGTTGAAATGTAATCCTCAATGCTGGAGGTAGGAGGTAATTGGATCATGAGGGCAGTTTCTCATGGTTTAACATCATTCCCCCTTGGTGCTGTCATCACAATAATGAATTCTTATAAAATCTGGTTGTTTAAAAGTGTGTAGCTCCTCCCCCACCCCCTGCCTCCTACTCTGGCCGTGAAAAAAGTCTCACTCCCCCTTTTTCTTCCACCACAAGGAAAAGCTTCCTGAGGCCACTCCAGAAACAGATGCCACTATGCTTCCTATACAGACTGTGAAACTGTGAGCCAATTAAACCTCTTTTCTTTATAAATTGCTCAGTCTCAGATATTTCTTTATAGCAATGAGAGAACGAACTAATATAGAAAATGGGTACTGGAGGTGGGGCATTGCTATAAATATACCTGGTAATGTGGAAGTGACCTAGGAAGTGGGTAACAGGCAGAGGTTGGAAGAGTGTGGTGAGCTCAGAAGAAGACAGGAAGATAAGGAAACGTTTGGAACTTCCTAGACAGTTGTTGAATGGTTGAGCAAAATGCTGAATAGTGATAGGGACAATGAAGTCTAGGCCGAGGTGGTCCCAGATGGAGATGAGAAACTTATTCAGAACTGAAGCACTTTTGTTATGCTTGTTATGCTTTAGCAAAGAACTTGGAAGCATTTGCCCCTGCCGTAGGAAGCTGTGAAGCTTTGAACTCGCAAATGATGATTTAAGGTATGTGGTAGAAGAAATTTCTAAGCAGCAAAATGTTCAAGATGTGGCCTGCTGCTTCTAACAAACAACCTGTACCTGAAAATTACCTGAAACTGGAACTTCTATGTAAAAGGGAAGTATAGCATAAAAGTTTGGAAAATTTGCAGCCTGACCATGTGGTAGAAAAGAAAAGCCCATTTTCAGGCGAGAAATTCAAGCAGGCTCCAGAAATTTGCATGAGAAAAAAAGAAGCCAACTATTAATATCCAAAACAATGGAGAAAATGCCTCAAAGACGTTTCAGAGATCTTTGCAACAGCCCCTTCCATCACAGACCCAGAGGCCTAGGAAAGAAGACAGGGACAGGGCCTTGCTGCCCTGTACAGCCTTGGGACACTGCTCCCTGCATCCCAGCTGATCCAGATCCAGCTATGACCGAAAGGGGCCCAGGTACAGCTCAGGCTGCTGCTTCAGAGGGTGCAAGCTTAAGTCTTGATGGCTTCCACATACTATTAAGCCTGCAGGTACACAGAATGCAAGAGTTGAGGCTTGGGAGGCTCTGCCTAGATTTCAGAGGAAGAGTGGAAAACACTTGGTATCCAGGCAGAAGCCTGGTGCAGAGCTGGAGCCTTCATGGTGAACCTTTACTAGGGCAGTAAATGTTCCTCAGGGAGAACCTCTAGTGGAGCAGTAGGGGGAAAATGTGGGGTAAGATACCCCACACAGTGCCCTCACTGGGGCACTACCTAGTGGAGCTGTGAAAAGAGGGCCACTATTCTCCAGACTCCAGAAAAGTAGATCCACCAATAGCTTGCATCCCACACCTGCAAAGTCACAGGTACTCAATGCCAGCCCATGAAAGCAGCTGTGGGCACTGAACCCTGTAAAGCCACAGGAGCAGAGCTGCCCAATGATTTGGGCACCACCCCTTGTGCCAGTGGGCCCTGTATGTGAGACATGGAGTTAAAGGGGATTATTTTGGTATTTTAAGATTTAATGACTACCCTCCTGGTTTTTGGACTTGCCTGAGGCCTGTAGCCCCTTTATTTTGGCAGATTTCTCCTTTTTGGAATGGGAGCATTTACTCAATGCCTATACCCCCATTGTATCTTGAAAGTTACTAATTTGTTTGTTTGTTTTTTATTTTATTTTAGAGGCTCATAGGTGTAAGGGACTTACCTTGTCTCAGATGAGACTTTGAACTTTCAACTTTTGAGTTAATGCTGGAGTGAGTTAATACTTTTAGGGACTGTTGGGAAGGCATAATTGTATCTTGCAATGGGAGAAGGACATGAGATTTTGGAGGGGCCTGGACAGAATAATATGGTTTTGATCTGTGTCCTCATCAAATAGTTTGGTAAAATATAATCCCCAGTGCTGGAGGTGGGGCCTGGTGGGAGGTGATTAGATCATGGGGACAGTTTCTCATGATTTAATACCATCACCCCTTGGTGCTGTTGTCTTCATATTGAGTTCTCATGAGATCTGGTTGTTTAAAAGTGTGTAGCACTCTCTTCCTCCTATTCTAACCATGTGAACATGTGAAGTGACTCACTCCTGCATTGCCTTCCACCATGTGTGAAAGCTACCTGAGGCCTCCCCAGAAGCAGGTGCCACCATGCTTCCTGTACAGCCTGCAGAACCATGAGTCAATTAAACCTCTTTTCTTTATAAATTACTCAGTCTTAAATATTTTTATAGCAATGCTATAATGGGCAAATATAACATCCATATATACATATATATATGAAAAGCATGTGAAAAACTATGTGTGTGTGTGTGTGTATGTGTTTATACTTATACACAGGCACACATATATGTATATTTATACATACACACACATACATATACATATAGATTTTCACATGCTTTCCCTTTATAAAATCCTCACAAGGGAATTGATAGTTTTAGGCATCACTAAATATGATTAAGAAAATTACCAAATATCACATAACTAACGTATCTTTGAGTCAGAATAAAAACACTATAACCGTGACTTTTTTTTTTTTTTTTTTTTTTTGAGATGGAGGCTTGCTGTGTCACCCAGGTTGGAGTGCAGTTGCACGATCTCGGCTCGCTGCAAGCTCCACCTCCCTGGTTCACACCATTCTCCTGCCTCAGCCTCCCGAGTAGCTGGGACTACAGGCGCCTGCCACAACACCTGGCTAATTTTTTTGTATTTTTAGTCGAGACGGGGTTTCACCATGTTAGCCAGGAGGGTCTCCATCTCCTGACCTCGTGATCCACCCACCTCGGCCTCCCAAAGTGCTGGGATTACAGGCGTGAGCCACCGTGCCTGGCTGACTTTATTTTTTTAATCAAGAACTTTTATTCATCACAAAGCACAGTAAAAATGTTTAAAGTCACAAATTAAGAGATGTTTTATATACATATAAACACACATGCGTACACACACACACACACCAAAGAATTCTTATCCAGAATATTTAAATAATTACCACAATTTAATAAATGAAAAATGAATAGAAAAATTAGCAAAAGAACTCTTCAGAGAAAACACAAGTGGCCAAAAACATTTGAAAAGACATTCAACCTTATTATTATTACTATTATTTCTTTATTTCTTCTTTAAAAAAAATAGGGATACATGCGCAGAACATGCAGATTTGTTACATAAGTATACATGTGCCATGGTGGTTTGCTGCACCTATTGACCCATCCTCTAAGTTCCCTCTTCTCACCCCCATCCCCCAACAGGCTCTGGTGTGTGTTGTTCCCCTCTCTGTGTCCATGTGTTCTCATTGTTCAACTCCCATTTATGAGTGAGAAAACGTGTTGCTTGGTTTTCTATTATAGTTTGCTGAGGATGATGGCTTCCAGTTTCATCCATGTCCCTGAAAAGGACTTGATCTCAGTCCTTTTTATGGCTGCATAGTATTCCATGGTGTATATGTACCACATTTTCTTTATCCAGTCTATCATTGTTGGGCATTTGGGTTGGTTCCATGTCTTTGCTATTGTAAATAGTGCTGCAATAAACATACATGTGCATGTGTCTTTATAGTAGAATGATTTATATTCCTTTGGATATATACCCAGTAATGGGATGGCTGGGTCAAATAGTATTTCTGGTTCTAGATCCTTGAGGAATCACCACACTGTCTTCCACAATGGTTGAACTAATTTACATTCCCACCAACAATGTTAAGGCATTCCTATTTCTTCACAGCCTCACGAGCATCTATTGTTTCCTGAGTTCTTAATAATCACCATTCTGGCTGGTGTGAGATGGTATCTCATGGTGGTTATGATTTGTATTACTCTGATTATCAGTGATGTTGAATTTTTTGTCATATGTTTGTTGGAGGTGTAAATGTCTTCCACTGAGAATTGTCTGTTCATATCCTTTGTCCACTTTTTGATGGGGTTGTTTTTTTCTTATAAATTTGTTTAAGTTCCTTGTAAATACTGGATATTAGACTTTTGTCAGATGAGTAGATTGCAAAAATCTTCTCACATTCTGTAGGTTTTCTGTTCACTCTGACACTAGTTTCTTTGGCTGTGCAGAAGCTCTTTCATTTAATTAGATCAAATTTTTAAATTTTTGTTGCAATTGCTTTTGGTGTCTTCATCATGAAGTCTTTGCACATGCCTATGTCCTGAATGGTATTGCCCAGGTTTTCTTCTAGGATTTTTATAGTTTTGGGTTTTATATTTAAGTGTTTAATCCATTTTGAGTTAATTTTTGTATAAGGTGTTAGGAAGGGGTCCGGTTTCAGTTTTCTGTATATGGCTAGCCAGTTTTCCCAGCACCATTTATTGAAGAGGAGATCTTTACCCATTGCTTGTTTTTGTCAGGTTTGTCGAAGATTAGATGGTTGTAGATGTGTGGTGTTATTTCTGAGGTCTCTGTTCTGTTCCATTGGTCTATATATCTGTTTTGATACCAGTACAATGCTGTTTTGGTTACTGTGGCCTTGCAGTATAGTTTGAAGTCAGGTAGCAGGATGCCTCCAGCTTTGTTCTTTTTGCTTAGGATTGTCTTGGCTATACGGGGTCTTCTTTGATTCCATAGAAAATTAAAAATAGTTTTTTCTAATTCTGTGCAGAATGGCAATGGTAGTTTGATGGGAATAGCATTGAATCCATAAATTACTCTGGGCAGTATGGCCATTTTTATGATATTGATTCTTCCTATCCATGAGGATGGAATGTTTTTCCATTTGTGTGTGTCCTCTCTTATTTCCTTGAGCAGTGGCTTGTAGTTCTCCTTGAAGAGGTCCTTCACATCGCTTGTAAGTCATATTCCTAGGTATTTTATTCTCTTTGTAGTGATTGTGAATGGGAGTTCATTTGTGATTTGGCTCTCTTCTTGTCTATTGTTGGTGTAAAGGAATGCTTGTGGCTTTTGCACATTGATTTTGTATCCTGAGACTTTGCTGAATTTGCTTATCAGTTTTATGAGTTTTTAGGGTGAGATAATGGGATTTTCTGAATATAAAATCATGTTGTCTGCAAACAGAGGCAATTTGACTTCCTCTCTTCCAATTTGAATACCTTTATTTCTTTCTCTTGCCTGATTGCCCTGGCCAGAACTTCCAATACTACGTTGAATAGGAGTGGTGAGAGAGGGCATCCCTGTCTTGTACCAGTTTTCAAAGGGAAGGCTTCCAGCTTTTGCCCATTCAATATGATATTGGCTGTGGGTTTATCATAAATAGATCTTATTATTTTGAGATATGTTTCATCTGTATCTAGTTTATTGAGAGTCTTTAACATGAAGGGATGTTGAATTTTATCAAAGGCCTTTTCTGTGTCTATTGAGATAATCATGTGTTTTTTGTGTTTGGTTCTGTTTATGTGATGGATTTTGTTTATTGGTTTGCCTATGTTGAACTAGCTGTTCATCCCAGGGATGAAGCTGACTTTAAATAACAAAATAGTAAACCTAAACCAATAGTTATAAAAGATTACATTACATTGAATGGATTAAACATTTACATTTAAAAAGCAGAGAAGAGTTCAGAAATAAACCCATGCATTTATGGCCAATTGTTTTTGTTTTTGTTTTCACATTTACTAGTTTATTATAAAAGATGCAACTTAGGGATAGCCAAATTGAAAAGATGCGTGGGGCAAGGCATGGGGAGGAGGGTGGTATACAGAGTTTCCATGCCCTTTCTAGCACCTGGGTGTGTTCGGCAACTTGGAAGGTCACTGAATCTCATTGTTCAAGAGTTTTTGTATAGCCTGCTCTCCAGCCTGCTCACCTCCACTTCCCAGAGGTCAATGGGGTGGGTCTGAAAGTTTCAACCCTCTAATAACTAGGTCTTTTCAGTGATCAGCCCCAACCTGAGGCTATCTTGATTGCCCACCTTGTCACCTAATTAGCAAAAACTAAGGTGTGATTGAAAGGGCCTCATTATGAATAATAAAAGACACTTTCGTCACTCAGGAAATTCTAAGAGCTTTAAAAACTCTGTGCCAGGAACTGGGAATGAAGACCAAGGGTATTTCTTATTATAACAGAGTTCACCCCTTAGTTTTTGACCATGGATCCCATGTAACAAAACGTTAAATGTTACAAGATAATGATATATTACTAGAGACCTATTCAGTCATTAATAATTAGTATAGTTCAACATTATAATGTATGAAAATACTTCCTAAAGAGAGTTTACTCAGGTTTGTGGGCTTCTATTTGATCTTGTCAGGTTCCGAAAGCAGAGGTGGTTTCAGTAATATATAGCGTCACCCTTTCAGGCATCTGATATGATTGAACTAAGAGGAAATGTCATCTCTTGCTCTGAACCTCTTTCAAGGGTTAATGTAATATTAGATTTCCGTCATTACATAACCTGTTTATTCATTCCTTTACGCTTAGCAACTATTCTTCCTTTTCTCCATTTATACCCAAACTTTTTAAACTTTGGAAGGCACATTAGGTTTGGCCACTGTGCTGATCCAGATTGCAAATAACAATAGTAGTCTAGAAAAGTCTCTTCCCTTCAGTCCATTTTCATTTATATATAGTAGATTTACGTACATACAAAACTAGTGGGATATCTTGACCTCCAGGTAACACAGAAGCATTCACTGTAAACCCCAGTTTTGCCAGATAGGGTAAAAATAAAACTTGATGCATCAGTTCCTTAGGAATTCTGACATGAAGGTTTAAAAATATAGTTAGAGTTTCTTGCTTAGAAATTATTTCTGTTTTGGCATTTGTAGCTGCATCAGTTCCTGTGATCGCTGCATCAGGTAGAAAAAGGAAAGTTGAGGAAATGTGGGCAAAAAAGGAAAAAAATATAAATATAGTCATCGTAGCAGCACGCTCCATTACGCCTTTCCCTCCAGTTCCACCAGGAAAGCAGAGGAATGTACCTAATGTGGATAGACCTTTGGTCTCGCTCATGTTGAGCATGAGCGCACCCTCATGAAGGCATGTATGCCAGGCCTTCGTGTCTTTATCTGCCCATCTTGGCAATCAATATATTAATTTCCCATTCCTATTCTATATCAAACTATTACCCTGAGGAGAATATCTCACTGCCTGTTGATGAACATTATGGGCTGTAAAGTGCGTTTCTTGATCTAAAGACATGTGATTCGGCAGTCTAAATTGGTGCAACATCATCTGTTCTGGTTACTGTATAGCACTCTGAAAGTTTGTATTTCCTACTTGGTAAGCAAAGCCCAGTCCACTTTCAGTGTCTATGACTGTCAAGACCCATTTATGGCTACCGTGAGGCTACTGGCATCAGTTTGACTTGCCAGCTATGTTCAGGCCTTTCCCTGGGAAATCTGCCACATAGCCATGTGCATTCTTTCTTTTGCAGGCAGAAAAAACAAGTATTATTGTCATCTTCTGCCTCAGAGGGTGCAAGGGGAGTAGGTCTAGATTCAGTCCATCTCTGTACTGCTTCGGTACCTCTATATCCATTTTTCATGGACTCATGGAACACAGTAAGCACACAGGGATATGATTTCAATCACCATTCAAACCTGAAAGGGGGTTCTGATGGACATCAACATGTTCTAATTTAATGCACCCCTCAAATGCCCATCAGGTCATGCCCCATATGGACATCCCTTTAATAGACAAGTTTTCTCGCATCTTTCTGCCTGACAGTATGGCCAGATTGGTAAAAAAAAAAAAAAAAAAAAAAAAAATCAAAACATTGTTGTCAGCAGAGCAGTTTATAGGGCACTGTCCAATTGACAGCAGAATCCAGCAGCAACTCAAGCACTTCCAAAGTCAGTCCTAGAGGAAAAGAAACTTCCAGCTCATGAGTATCTCCTCATTGCATTCTCTCAGTAGCATGGTCCTCTATAAAACATTTCAATTCTATTTGGCAATTCTGGGCAGTGCTGTTCCCATCGGATAGTTTATCTTATATCACCCAAGACACAATGAGTATTTTGGGTTTTAGGATTATTTTTTGCCCATTAATTATAGGAGCAGTGTCAACTAATACTTAATATAGGCTAGTAATTGCTCCTCAAATGGAAATTTTCTAGTCCAAAGTCCCAATAGTTCTCACCAAGAAGTATAATATAGAAGCCCCATTCTAAGCTCCTTATGAAGTTACTACACAGAGAATGTGTCTGTGCCAGCACTCCAACCTCTAATCTATACTGCATGGGCTCAGACAGTCTTATTCATTCCCATTTAGCATGCCCAGTTAATATTGCCTGAGTGGTGAATTTACATGCCTTCTGTTTTACAGAAACAGTTCGTCAGTCAGACATAATATGCAACCCCATAGTACACCCAGGTAAACGAGATACAACCCCTTCATATAAAGCCTGTTCAAACATACCAATTCTCCTCAAAACTTTAACCCTATCAACCCTTATATTCCTAATTGTAATCTCCGTTCAGAATTCATCAAAAGTTTTTCTTTACAATACTAGGTAGAAGTATTCTCCAGTCAAATGTAATATTCATTCACATAAAACATTCAGTAAAGGAGAAATAACCTGTTCATACTATGTAAGTATTCCAACTTTTATCATCTTATTATTCCTTACATTTCTATATTCTCTTAACTAAATGAAAGCCTGCATTAGGCCTTCATCAATTAGGTTGATACCACAGTATAAGGAGCTCCCATGTAAACACGTCCTCAAAACTTCTCTTTTCCTCCCTGTGACCATTTTACCTATCCAGTATACAAGGATTTGAGTCCCTAGAGAGGGAGGTGAGCCAAGGGATGCCGGCTCTTTTGTCAATATTTATCTGATTAATCTGCCTGACTATTGCCCCAAGGGCCAAGTTTCTCCTTGCAATTTCTGCCATTTGGCTTTTTAAATTTCTCCATA